>NW_026652282.1:75432849-75463005 GCF_009828535.3 Hylobates moloch
AAATTTAAATGGCTTAAAACACATTGAGTAGTTTTATATCTTTTATACAACAAATATATCTAAACTAAATATTAAAAATTATTAAATGCTTTAATAGACAAATAAATGACCGATAATTTAAAATGTTACTAGTTTTTCTTTCAAGATGGCAGATTAGAGGCTTTTAGTTTGCCTCAGCCACTTGGAAATACCAAGAGAGTTCATAAAGATAAACGCTGTGCGCTTTAATACAAGAAGGGAAACGGGAGTACACCAGAGTCATGAAGGACACCCCAAATCCTGGGAATGAGATCGTGGGCAAACAGCTCCTCTGTCAATGTCTGGCTGATAAAAGTGAGTGAAGCCCCAGTACATGAGAGAGGCAGAAGCCTCCCTCTGTGACTCACCTTTCCTTGGGGAAATCCGAGCAACCTAGGCCAAAGAGCACCTTTTTTTTTCTCCCAAGTCTTGGAGCTAACTTGGCGAGAGGCATGAAGACTCTGTGAGAGAAGGACACTGGGAAAAGCTGCACTCATTTTCCAAGACCCAGAGCTGATATCAGGACGGCATTTTTGATCCGGGCTCATGCAAAGTCAGCCATTCTGTGGCGACCCAGCAGCGTGGCTGTGTAGACATTTTAGTTTCAGGCCAGAGTTTGCAGGGCCTGCTCTGGAGTACGGTAGGGGCTTCCTCAGCCAGAACTGTGGAAACTGCCTCAGCGTCAGGTGCTGGAATTGTGCTCTCCCCTATTGCATACTTTGAGTGGGAGGCGAGCTGCTACAGCTGCAATTTATCCTGGACAATGATAATTACATCCAGGGCCAGCTTGGCAACCTGGAACCAATATGTGTGTGTCATTGCTGGGTCTCCCATCCTGCTCTCATGAGGTTGTGGTACAGAAGAACCCTCTCTGCTTCACCCACAAACAGAAATCCAGACTCTCAAATCACCCACTTCCCTGGACCAACAGCCTGAGCTGCCCCACCCTTCATGGACATAGATTGTGGTGCAGCAAGCCCCTCTCTGCTCCAAAACTAGGTACATCTCCAGGTATGCAGAGCACCTGCTCACCTGGATGAGCAACCTGAATTGCTCCACCCTTCCTGTACATAGATTGTGGTGCAGCAGGGCCCTCTGGGCTCTGTGCCCAGGCACATCTCCAGGCATTCAGAGCACCTGCTTGTTTGGTTCAGCATCCTGAGTTTCTCCTCACTTCTGTGCAGAGATCTTGGTGCAGGAGAATCCTCTCAACTTCATGTCCAAACAGATCTCCAGGCATATGGAACATCCACCCTCCTGGAGTGGGAGTTTAGGACACCCCTATCCTTGTGCAGATATCTTCAGATTAGGGAGGTTTCCCAGCTTCATACCTAGACACATCTCTGGGCACTTGGTGGCTGCCCAGTGGATTCTCATTCAGCACTAGTACTTGTCCCTGCCATCAGGACACCAATACGTGGACCTGCCCAGTCTGACCCCATCAATCTTGCCCCCCCCAACCCTCTGGAGTTAAGAAGTAAGCTCAGAACGCTGTGCACTCTAAGATCAGCCATTGCCTGAGGCGACAGAGAGGTTCTACCAGTAAACAAGGATCAAGTATATACCCAGCCACATCGACCAGTGTGGGCTCTTACCCAGAAACACCACCTACTGGCTTATTGGTCAAACTGCACAGTCCAATATAAAATCTGCTGACAGAAGTGCATGAGGCTACAGAAGCAAAGCCAAAACACACTACCCAGCATTCTCTACAGTCACATCCCCAAGGGAGAGGGAGGAAGAGAAACTGAAAAAAGAAAAAAATAATAATATTATAGGGAAAAAGAGAAAAATCCTACCTGCACAAAAATAACTTCAAAAAGTAGAAGTGTCAGCATCTTCAGATGAGAAAGAACCAGTACATGAATTCTGGCACCATAAAAATATGTGAATATACTAACACCACCAAAGGATCACACTAGCTCTTCAGCAATGATTCCTAACCAAAATATAAATGCAGAAATGACAGATAAAAGACTCAAAGCATGGATTGTAAGGAAACTCAATGAGATCCAAGATAAGGTTGAAAATCAACACAAAGAAACTTCTAAAGCAATCCATGAAATGAAGATTCCTTTAAGATATAAATCTTAAAAAGAAATCAATCGGAGCTTCTGGAATTGAAAAGCTCACTTGAAATTTCAAAATACAATTGAAAGGTTTATCAATAGACTTGAAAAAGTAGAAGAAATAATTTCAGAACTTGAGGACTAGTTTTTCAAACTAACCCAATCTGACAAAAATAAAGAAAAATGGGATTTTTGAAAATGAACAAAGTCTTTGAGAAATACGGGATTATGTAAACTGGCCAAATCTACAAGTGGTTGGCATTCCTGAGAGAGAAGGAGAAAAAGAAAACAAACAACCCGGAAACATGTTTGAGAGAATAATTCAAGAAAAGTTTCCTAATCTTTCGTGAGAGGCAGACATCAAGATACAAAAAATTCAGAGAACACCTGTGAGATACTATACAAAACAAACATCACCAAGGCATATAGTCATCAGACTGTCCTAGGTCAATGCTAAAGAAAAAATCTTGAAGGTAGCTAGAAGAAAAGGTCAGATCATATACAATAGGAATCCCATCAGGTTAGCAGCAGACTTCTCAACAGAATCCTTGTAAGCCAAGAGATTGAGGGCCTATTTTCAACATTCTTAAAGAAAAGAAGATCCAACCAAGAATTTTATATTCTGCCAAACTTAGCTTTATAAGCAAATAAGAAATAAAATCTTTTCCAATTTGTTATCACTAAACCAATCTTATAGAGATTCTTATGAGAGTTCTAAACACTGAAATGAAAGAATAATACCTGCTACCAAGAAAACACACTTCAGTACATAGCCCACAGATCCTATAAAGCAACCATACAATAGAAACTACAAAGATACCAACTAATAACTTCACAACAGGATTAAAATCTCACATATCAATATTAACCTTGAATATAAATGGTCTAAACATCCCAAGTAAAAGGCACAGAGTGTCAAGTTAAATTTTTAAAAAATGACCCATTCATCTTCTCTCTTCAAAAGATGCACCTCACACATAACAACACACATAGACTCAAAGTAAAGGGTTGGAGCACATGGATACATACGTAACAAACCTGCACATTGTGCACATGTACCCTAGAACTTAAAGTATAATAAAAAAAAGGGTTGGAGAAAAATCTATCATGCAAATAGAATACATAAAAAGTACGAATCATTATTCTTCTTCTTTTTTTTTTTTTTTTTGAGATGGAGTTTCACTCTTGTTGGAGTGCAGTGGCACGATCTCAGCTCACTGCAACCTCCACCTCCTGGGTTCAAGTGATTGTCCTGCCTCAGGCCTCCCAAGTAGCTGGGATTACAGGAGCCCGCCACCATGCCCAGCCAATTTTTTTTGTATTTTTAATAGAGACAGGGTTTCATCATGTTGGCCAGTTTTGTCTCGAACTCCTGACCTCAGGTAATCCACCCGCCTCAGCCTCCCAAAGTGCTGGGATTACAGGCACAAGCTACCGCGCCCGGCCTGAATCACTATTCTTATAACAGATAAAACACAATTTCAACTAACAACAGTAAAAAAGGACAAAGAGCATACATAATGATAAAGGGTTTAATCCAACAAGAAGAATCAACTATCCTTAATATATATGCACTTAACATTGGAACAATCAGATTCATAAAACAAGTACTTCTAGACCTACAAAAAGACCTAGACAGCCACATAACAATAGTGCAGGACTTCCCCATACCACTGACAGCCTCAGACAGATCATTAAGGCAGAAAACTAACAGAGAAATTCTGGACTGAAATTCAACACTTGACCAATTGGACCTAATAGATATATATAGAATACTCCACTCATTTACCACAGAATATACATTATTCTTATATGCACATGGCACATACTCCAATACAGACAACACGCTCAGCCATAAAGCGAGCCTTAGTAAATTCAAAAAACTTGAAGTAGTACCAACCATTGTCTTGGACCACAGTGGAATAAAGATAAAACGCAATACAAAGAAGATCTTTCAAAACTACACAATTACATGAAAATTAAACACTTTGCTCCTGAATGACTTTTGGGTAAACAATGAAATTGAGGCATAAATCAAAAAATTATTTGAAATAAATGAAAACAGAGACACAATATGCAAAATGTCAGGGATGCAGCAAAAGGAACATTGAGAGGAAAATGTGTAGTGCTAAATGCCTACCATAGAAAAAAATATCTTGAATTAATTATCTATTATCACACCTGTAGGAAGTAGAAAAACAAGAAAAACTAACTTCGAAGATAGCAGAAGAAAGGAAATAACTAAAATCAGAGCAGAACTGAACAACACTGAGACCTAAAATCCTTACAAAGCATCAAAGGAGCCAAAAGTTGATTCTTTGAAGGGATCATCAGCACCAATTGACTGCTAGTTAAATTAACAGAGAGAGGGGAAGAGAGAGAGAGAGAATCCAAATAAACACAATCAGAAATGACAAAGGGAACATTACAACTGATCCCACAGAAATACAAAAGATCTTCAGAGACAATTATGAACACTTCTATGCACACATACTACCAAATCTAGAGGAAACGGATAAATTCTTGGAAACAAACAATCTCCCAAGATTAAATCAGAAAAAAAAAATTGAAACACTGAACAGCCTACTAGGATGCTCCAAAATTGAATCAGGAATAAAGAACCTATGAATGAAGAAAGTCTTGGATCAGATGAAATCACAGCTGAATTCTACCAGATGTACAAAGAAAAGCTGGTACCAAAATAATTGAGGAAGAGGAACTCCTTTCTAACTCATTCTGTGAAGCCAGCATCACTGTAATACAAAACCTGGCAAAGACACAACGAAAAACGGAAAACTATGGGACAATATCCCTGATGAACAGTGATGCAAAAATCCTCAACAACATACTAGCAAACTGAATCCAACCATATATCAAAATGGTAATTCACCATGATCAAGCAGCCTTCATTCCTGTGATGCAAGGTTGCTTCAACATACAAAAATCAATAAATGTGATTCACCAAATAAACAGAATTAAAAAATAAAAACCATATGGTCATTTTAATAGATCCAGAAAAAGCTTTCAGTAAAATGCAAAATCCTCTCATGATAAGAACGCTCAAGAAACTGGGCATCAAAAGAACATACCTCAAAATAATGAGAGCCATCTATGACAAACCCACAGACATCACACCGAATGGGCAAAAACAGGAAGCATTTCCCTCGAGATCCAGAACGTAGACAGTGATATCTACTCTCACCACTCCTATTCAACAAAGTACTGGAAGTTCATGCCACAGCCATGGGGCAACAGAAAGTAAAAAAGACATCCAAATAGGAAAATAAGAAGTCAAATTATCTTTCTTCACTGATGATATGATTCTATACCTAGAGAACTCTAAAGACTCCATCAAAAGCCTCCTGGAACTGATAAACAACTTTAGTAAAATTTCAGGAAACAAAATCAATGTACAAAAATCAGTAGCATTTCTAAACACTAATAACATTCAAGCTGACAGCCAAATCAAGAACACAATCCCATTTAAAATAGCCACAAAAAAATTAAAATACCCTAGAATACGTCTAACCAAGAAGGTGACAGATCTCTACAAGGACAACTATAAAACACTGCTGAAAGGAATAAATGATGGCACAAACAAATGAAAAAAAATTCTATGCTCATGGATTGGAAGAACAATATTAAAATAACCATAGTGCCCAAAGCAATACATAGATTCAACTTTATTTCTATTAAAACACTACAGTCATTTTTCACACAACTAAGAAAAGCTACTCTAAAATTCATATGGAATCAAATATCAGTCCAAGTAGCCAAAGTCATCCCAAGCAAAAAGGAAAAAGCTGGAGGCATCATATTACCAGACTTCAAATAATACTATAAGGCTACAGTAAGCAAAACAGCATGATGCTGTTACAAAAACAGATACATACGCTAAGGGAAGAGATTACAGGACCCAGAAATAAGGCCACACACTTACAGTCACCTGATTTTTGACAAAGTTGACAAAACTGAGCAACAAGGAAACAACTCTCTATTCAAAAAATAGTGCTGGGCCAGCTGGCTAGCCACGTGCAGAAGAATTAAAGTGGACCTCTACCTTTCGCCATATACAAAAATTAACATAAGATGGATTAAACATTTAAATGTAACACCTCAAATGAGAGTAATCCTAGAAGAAGACCTAGGAAACACCATTCTGGACATCAGCCTTAGGAAAGAATTTATGACTAAGTCCTCAAAAGAAATTGCAACAAAAATGAAAATTGATAAGTGGGATCCAATTAAACCAAAAAGCTTCTAAACTCAAGGAAACGATTAACAGAGTAAACAGACGATCTATAGAGTGTGAGAAAATATTGACAAACTATGCATCTGACAAAAGTCTAATATTCAGAATCTATAAGTCACTTAAGGAGCAAAAAACAAATAATCACATTAAAAATTGGGCAAACTGC
Organism: Hylobates moloch; assembly: GCF_009828535.3. Lineage (NCBI taxonomy): Eukaryota > Metazoa > Chordata > Mammalia > Primates > Hylobatidae > Hylobates > Hylobates moloch. Next base: position 75,439,355 of record NW_026652282.1, read on the forward strand.
ATGAGCAGACAGTTCTCAAAAGAAGACATACTGATGGCTAAAAAGCATATGAAAATTGCTCAACATAACCAATTATTAGAGAAAGGCAAATCAAAACCATGATGAGATACCATCTCACAACAGTCAGAATAGTTATTATTAAAAGGTCAAAAAATAACAAATGTTGGCAAGGTTGCAAAGAAAAGGAAATTTATACACTGTTGGTGGGAGTATAAATTAGTTCAACAACTGTGGAAAGTAGTTTGGAGATTTCTCAAAGAACTTAAAACAGAATTATCATTTGACCCAGCAATTCCGTTACTGGGTATATACCCAAAAGAAAATAAGTTATTCAACCAAATAGATACATGCACTTTTATGTTAATCGCAGCGCTATTCATAATAGCAAAGACATGAAATCAATGTAGGTACCCATCAATGGTGGCTCGGAGAAAGGAAATATAGTACATATGCACCCTGGAACACTACACAGCCATAAAAAGAATGAGATCTTGTCCTTTGCAGCAACCTGGATGGAGCCGGAGGCCATCATCCTAAGCAAACTAACACAGGAACAGAAAACCAATACCACGTGTTATCACTTATAAATGGGAGCTAAACCATGGGTACTCATGGACATAAGGATGGCAAAAATAGACACTGGGGGCTACTGTGGGGGGGGGGGTGTAGAACAAGGGGGTAGGTTAAAAAGTTGAGTATTAGTAGTAGGTTGAGTACTATCCTCAGTACCTGGGTTATGGGATCAATTGTACTTCAAACCTCAGCATCGTGCAATATGCCCAGGTAACAAACCTGTACACATACTCCCAAATCTGAAATAAAAGTTGAAATTATTAAGAAATGTTATTGGCTATTAGCGGCTATCATAATCTACTTGAACTTTCTAAAGTAAATCTATTTATATCAGTGACAAATTAAAAGCTTCTTCCTCTCTGATGATAAATCCATTGCAGATTGGAGTTTTAAGAAAATATTTTAGGATTATGAATACATTTACTGAGACTGAAGTAAATTCTGAATGCATGAAAGAAGAAAACTGGATGTAAAAGAACCATGAAAACTGAGGAGAATTCAAAGTAGAGAATGCTCATTCACAGAAAACGTGATGTTTTAAAAACCAGCCTCTATATTGTGAATTACAAATGCCAGCAAGGCCAAAAGTCAAGCATAACTATTTTAAAGCATAGTGGTTAAACTTATCATACACATGAAATTGAAGCTTATATTCTATTACAATCTTTTAACATAATCCTCATTGTTAATGAGTTTCTAAATGTCAGTTCCTCACTATAAAGATGTTAGATAACCTCTCATCTAGCCTACAATCTAAACTCTAAACAGTCTTATACACAAGTAAAAGTTATAAGATTATTTAAAATAATAAACTTGCCATTCAACTAAAGAGAATGATTAGCTCCTTCAAAAAGTAACGTCTTATCTTGATACCCATAAACATTTATGAATATCTTTATGTAGTCATATACTATTTTAAAATTTTTTAAAGTAAGAAATGTGTAAGGGAAATATAGTGCCTCAGGTTGTTTGAATGAATGAAGAAAATTGTCATCTATCAAAGATACGGAAATTCAGTCATCAATGTTAGAATAATTTTTTCATACATGTGTTAAGTAGCCTTTCAAAAGCCAGCAGGAAATTGAAAACTGACATCCTGAAATACCCACTTACACTGCCGCACACATACACACACATGCATATACACACATAATATGAAGTGATAGATACAAAAAGACACCAAAGTGTGATAATTTTCTAAAGTCAAACAATAATAACAATAGATATATCTATAGACCGTTTAATACATGCTTAGTATTGTTTCAAGCACTTCATATGTACAGGTATACCTCAGAGATATTAAGAGTTCAGTTCCAGACCACCACAATGAAGCAAATATCACAATAAAGCGAGTCACATGATTTTTTTGGTTTCCCCTTGCATATAAAAGTTATATTTACACTGTACTATAGTCTACTAAGAGTGAAATAGACTATTTTTCGGCCTAAAAATGTACATGTCTAAATTTAAAATACTTTATTGCTAAAAACCGCTAATAATCATCTGAGCTTTCAGCAAATTGCAGTGTTTTTCTGGGTAGGTGTCTCAGTGTTGATGGCTGCTGATTGAATACCATGGTGGTTGCTGAAGGTTGAGGTTTCTGAGGAAATTCTTAATAGGATAACAGTAACATTTGCCTCATTAATTGACTCTTCCTTTCATGAAAGATTTCTCTGTGACACGTGATGCTGTTTGATAGCATTTTACCCACAGTAGAACGTTCACACTTGGAGTCAATCCTCTCAAACTCTACCACCAGTTTATCAGCTAAGTTTATGTAAACATTCTAAGTCCTTTGTTGTCATTTCAAAAATATTCCACAGCATCTTCACCTGGAGTAGATTCCACCTCAAGAAACCAATTTCTTTGCTCATCCATAAAAACCAACTCATCTGCTCAAGTTTTATCATGAGATTACAGCAATTCAAGCACACCTTCAGTCTCCACTTCTAATCTAGTGCTCTTGTTATATCCACCACATGTGCAGTTTTTCTATTGGAAAAAGCCTTCTTTTCCAATAGAAGGCTATTTCATCTACATTGAAAATCTGTTGTTTAGTGTAGCCAACTTCATTAATTAACACAATCTTCAGCAGCTTGCTGCAGCTTCTCCCTCAGCACTTGATGCTTCACCTTGCTCTTTTATGTTATGAAGATGGCTTCATTCCTTAAATCTCATTGAAACAACCTCTGCAAAATTCAAACTTTTTTCCTGCTGGTTTCTCACCTCTCTGTCTTCATTGAATTGAAGAGGGTTAGGGCCTTGTTCTGGATTAGGTTTCAGTTTAAGGGAATGATGTGGCTACTTTGATCTTCTATTCAGAGCACTCAAACTTTCTCCATATCGGCAATAACTCTGCTTATTCTTCTTATCATTGGAGTGTTCAGAGTATCACTTTTAATTTCCTTCAAGAACTTTTCCTTTATATTCACAATTTGGCTAACTGGCAAAAGAGCCCTAGCTTTTGACCTATCTTAATTTTTGGCATGCCTTCTTTACTAAGCTTAAACATTTTGGACTTTTGATTTAAAGTGAAAGAGTTGAACACTTAAAGTCAATTTTGGTGTGATTAACTGGCCTAATTTGCATATTGTTGTGTCCCAAGGAATAGGGAGGCCCAAATAGGGGGAGAGAGGGTAACACCTGGCCAGTGAAACAGTCAGAACACGCACAACAATTATCAATTAAGTTCGCCATTATTTACGGGTGCAGTTTGTGGTGCCTCAAAGCAATTATAATAGTAACATCAAAGATTACTGATCACAGATCATCTTAATAGATATAATAATAATCGAATATAATAATACTAATAAAGTTAGAAATATCACAAGAATTACAAAAAAATGTGACATGGTGACACAAAGTGAGCACAGTTCATTTAGGAAAAATGTCACTGAAAGACTTTCTTGAGGAAGGGTTGCCACTAACTTTAAATTTGTAAATATATATATCTGAGAAGTGCAATAAGGGGAAACACCATAAAATAAGCTACACCTGTATTAACCTCCTTAATCTTCACAACAGAACTGTAATACTGGCACTGTTCTGATGCCCATTTTTCAACTGGGAAAAAGAGTGCAAAAAAGTGGGGCAAGATTCAAACTGGCAATCTGTTTCCTCATCCCACTTTTTATATTATAATTATTTACTTATTTATAAATTTTATTTTAGGTTCAAGATTACAGATGTTATATAGACAATTGCATGTCATGGGGATCTGGTATACAGTTTATTTCATCACCTCAGTAATAAGGATAGTACACTATAGGTAGTTTTTCATTTCTCACCCTCCTCCCACCCTCCACCCTCAAATAGGCCCTGGCATTTATTGTTCTCTTCATTATGTCCATGTTTAATCAATGCTTAGCTCCCACTTTAAAGTGAGAACATGCAGTATTTGGTTTTCTGTTTCTGTGAAAGTTCCTCTATTAGTTCCTCCAGCGCCACCTGTGTGGCTGCAAATGACATAATCTGGTTATTTTTTACAGTTGTGTAGTATTTCATGATATATATGTACAACATTTTCTTTCTCCAGTCTACCATTAATGGATTTTAGGTTGATTCCATTTCTCTGCTATTGTGAATAGTGCTGCAATGAACATATACATGCATATGTATTTATTGTAAAACGGTTTCTATTCCTTTGGGTATATACCCAATAAAGAGATTGCTGTGTGGAATGGTGATTCTGTCTTAAGTTTTTTGAGAAATCACCAAGCTGCTTTCCACAATGGCAGAACTAATTTAACATTCCCACCAAAAGTACTTTTCTCTGCAACCTCAGCAATATCTGTAAATTTTTACTTTTTAATAACAGCCATTCTGACTGTTGTGAGATGATATCTAATTGTGGTTTTGATTTGCATTTCTCTAATGATTAGTGATGTTGAGCATTTTTCCATGTGCTTGTTGGCCATGTATGTGCCTTCTTTTGAGAAGTGTCATTTTATGTACTTTGCCCTCTTTTAATTTTTTTTTTATTTTTTGCTTGCTAATTTGCTTGGCTTGCTTGTAGAGTTCTGGATATAAGGTCTTTGTCAGATGCATAATTTGTAAAAATTTTCTCCCACTCTTTATGTGATCTGTTTACTCTGTTGATAGTTACTTTTGCTGTGAAGAAGCTCTTTAATGTATTTAAGTCCCATTTGTCAATTTTTGCTTTTGTTGTGATTGCCTTAGGTGTCTTTGTATGAAATATTTGCCAGAACCTATGTCCAGAATGGTATTTCTTAGGTTTTCATCTAGAGCTTTTTATAGTTTTAGGTTTATTTTTAAGACTTTAATCCATCTTCAGTTGATTTATGTATATAATGAAAGGAATAGGTTCGTGTTCAATCTTCTGCATATGGCTAGCCAGTTATCCCAGCACCATTTATTGAGTAGGGATTCCTTTCCCCATTGCTCATTTTGGTCACTTTTGTCAAACATCAGTTAGCTGTAGCTGTGTGGTCTTATTTGTGGGTTCTCTGTGCTGGTCCATTGATCTATGTATTTGTTTTTGTACCAGTACCATGCTGTTTTGGTTACTGTAGCCCTGTAGTATAGCTTGAAACCAGGTAATATGATGCCTCTAGCTTTGTTCTTTTTGCCTAGGATTGCCTCGGCACTTTGAGCTCTTTTTTTGTTGTTGTTCTATATGAATTTTAAAATGGCTTTATCTAACTGTATGGGGGATATCATTAGTAGTTAGAAATAGTATTGAATCTGTAAATTGCTTTTGGCAGTATGGCCATTTTAACAATATTGATTCTTCCTATCCATGGCTATGGAATTTTTTATCACTTGTTTTTGTCAGCTTTGATTTCTTTGAGCAGTGTTTTGTAATTCTTATAGTAAAGATCTTCATCTCTTCATTAGTTATATTTCTAGGTATCTTATTATTTTTGTGGCTACTGTGAATGGGATTGTGTTCTTGATTTGGCTCTCAACTTCAGTGTTGGTGTATAGGAATGTTACTAACTTTTGTAAATTGATTTTGTATGCTGAAACTTTGCTGAAGTTCTTTATCAGATTTGGAGCTTTTGGGCAGAGACTATGGGGTTTTCTTTGTTTAATTTCCATATAATTGTATGGTTTTGAGTGATTTTCTTAGTATTTATGCCTATTTTTATTGCTCTGTAATCCAAGAGTGTGGTTGGCATGATTTTAGTGTTTTTGACCCTGCTGAGAATTCTATATAGCTGATTCTGTGGTTGATTTTAGAATATGTGCCATATGCAGATGAGAAGAATGTGTATCCTATTGGTTTGGAGGCTGAGGGTTCTGTAGATGCCTGTTAGGTCTATTTGGTCAAGTGTGGAGTTCAGGTCTCAAGAATGTTTGTTAGTTTTCTGCCTCAATGATCTGTCTAATAATCTCAGTGGAGTGTTCTCATCTTTATTATTTTGCCATGATCTAAATCTCTTCATAGATCTCTAAGGACTTACTTTATTAACCTGGGTGCTACTGTGTTGAGTGGCATATATTTTTAGGAAAGTTCAGTCTTCTTGTTGAATTGAACCCTTTACCCTTATGTAACGCCCTTCTTTGTCTTTTAAAATCATTGTTGGTTTAAAGTCTGTGTTGTCTGAAATTAGAATAACAACCTCCAATTTTGGGGGGATTTTCTTGGTAGATTTTTCTACATCCCTTTACTTTGTGCCTATGGATGTCATTGGATGTGAGATGTGTCTCTTGAAGACAGCATACAATTGGGTCTTGCTTCTTTACGCAACTTACCACTCTGTGCCTTCTAATTTGGTCATTTACCCTGTTTACATTCAAGTTTAATATTGATATGTGCAGTTTTCATTCTGTCATCATCTTGTTAGCTGGTTATTATGCAGACTTGATCCTGTGATTGATTTAAAGTTTCAATGGCCTATGAACATAAGTGAATTTTTGTGGTGGTCAATAACAATCTTTCCTTTCCATATTTAGCACTCCTTTGATGACCTCTTGTAAGTCTGATATGGTGGTAGGTAACAAATTCATATACATTTGCTTATCTGAAATGGATCTTATTTTTCCTTTGCTTATGAAGCTTAGTTTGATTGAATATGAAATTTTTGTTTGGAATTTGTTTTCTTTAATAGTGCTGAATAGAGACCTCCAATCTCCTGTGGCTTGTAGGATTTTATTGAATAGTCCACTGTTAGCCTGATGGGGTTTCATTTGTAGGTGACTTGCCACTTTTCTCTAGGTGTCTTTAACATCTTTTCTTTCATGTTAACCTTAGAAAATCTGAAGACTATGTGTCTTAGGTGTGGTCATCTTGCATAGTGCCTTGCAAGGTTCCTCTGCATTTCCTGAATTTGAATGTTGACCTCTTCAGCAAGTTTGGGCTGATTTTCAAGGATGATATTCTCAAATCATTTTCAAGTTGCTTGCTTTCCCTCACTCTCTTTCAAGGACACCAATGGATCAGATTTGGTCTCCTTATATAATCCCATATTTCTCAGAGTGTTTGTTTATCTTTCATTATTTTTTAAAATCTTTGTCTGATTGAGTTATTTCAGAGAACCACTCTTTTCACTCTGAGATTCTTTACTAAGTTTGGTCAATTCTGCTGTTAATACTTGTGATTGTATCTTGAAATTCTTGTAGTGAGTTTTTCAGCTCTGTCCGGTTTGTTTCTTTTTCAAAATGACTATTTTATCTTTCATCATCTGTATCATTTTCATGTATTCTGAAGGTTCCATGCATTGGGATTTGAATTTCTCCTGAATCTCAATGATTTTTGTTCCTACCCATATTCTGAACACTATTTCTGTAATTTCAGTCATTTTGGCCTTGTTAAGAACCATGGCTAAAGAAGTAGAGTAGTCATTTGGAGGTTAGTAGACACTCTGACTTTTTAAGTTTCCAGAGTTCTTGTGCTGGTTGTTTCTCTTCTGTGTGGGCTGATGTTCCTTCAATCTTTGAAGTTGGTATCTTTTGGATGAGTTTCCTTTCCTTTTATCTTCTTTGATGCCCTTGAGGGTTTGATTTTGGTATAAGGTGGATTCAGTTGACTGGCTTCATTTCTGGAAGATTTTAGAGGGGCAAGGCTCAGCTCAGCAATCCTGGGCTGTGTGCACTAACTCTGGGGGGCTGGTGCCAAGTCATTGCCTTTGTTCTCTGGCCCTTCAAGGTTATGAACCTGCTTCACTAGAGGGACTGATGTGTTCTCAGTCTGCTAGCCACAACATTCCAATGGGTGATGCCAGCCAAAGCACATTGTCAGGTAAGTGGCAGCAGGATTCATGCTTGCTTGTGAGTACAGCAGCTGTGGTGGTATGACAAGATGCACACATGTTGGCTGGGGTAGAGTACTGGTAAGAGCAGGACTGCTGCATTTCTGCATGGATTCATGCCAGTGCTGTCAGTAGCATAGAGGGGCAGGGTACTGGCAGGCATGGGGTTGTTGGTGTGTATGCTCACTCTCACACTGGTGGCAACAGTTGGGGCAGCGTGCTGGCTGATGTAAGCCTACCTCCGTGCACACATTTGCAGCAACAGCAATGGTAACATAGGGGAGTGTGGATGCTGGCCCACATCCCTGTGTGTGTTTGTATCAGCAGCAGTGTCAGCACAAGAGGGAGCAGGGTTTCTGGCATCCATACATGCATTCGCACCCTTCAATGCCAATGTGGCCCAGTGTCTACACGTCAGTGGTCGAGCACAAGGGATTTGCTCTTGCCACCAGCAGTGGTGTGACAGGGTGCATGCACACACACATGCTGGTGGGGAAAGGGAGGTGCAGTCTACCCATTCACCCATGCCAGCAAAGCAATAAATGGTTGGCCATGGGCAAGTGTGTGCCTGCAAAGTGGCACAGGGGAGGCTGCAGTTGAGAGAGGATGCTGGTGGACTGGTGAATGTCAGCAGAGGCTACTCTGTTGGAGCTCTCTGAAGGTCAGGCATGATCTGCCATTAAAGGAGCTATGATGAAGGCCGCGAGTTCACACCCAGTTTGAGCATCTGAGGCTGCATGGCAACTGGGCATGGACAGGCTGGGGCCCTGGAGAGGCAAGCAGACATGACTGTGTTCAGGTTGAATTTGCCTCATCTCATGGGCAAGACTTCCCTGCTCTGTCAGGGTCCAAAAGCCAGCCCAAGGCTAATGTCTCCTACAGGAACTGGGTGAGACTTGGGGGATGCATCTCCCTGGCCATGATCAACTGCATACGTTCCCACACCAAATGCTCTGGGCTCCACATAGGCTGAAATCCTGCCCCTAACATCCCTTTAAGCAGCTCTCTTACAGCTCAAGTATCCATCGGGGTTGTAGGGTCTCCTACTACCAAGATGCCAGAGGTCCGTGGTGAGAGTGGGCCACTTTTTTCCTGTTGTATTCACCCTTTCCCCAGAAGTTTCTGGGGGCCAGGAACATTTTCCAGTGCTCAGTAGCCCTGTGCAGGATTCCCAGCTTCCTCTTCCTTCAACCCAGCATCTGTGTCCTCTCTCCATCCATTCTCAATGCCTTCCCTCCGAAGGTCTACTCATAGTGTGCCATTATTCCTGATGTCCCAATTTCTCCATGGCAGATGTTCCTTCTGGCTGTATCTAGTCAGCCATCTGGGATATTCGTTTAAAAAAAAAAAAAAAAGACTACATTCATCCTTCAATATTCACTGGGGATTGGTTCCTGGGCCTCCTGTGTATTCCAAAATCTAGAGATGCTTAAGTACCCTATAGAAAATGGCATAGTATTTGCATATAACCTATGCACATCCTTATGAACACTTTAAATCATCTCTTGGTTACTTATAATACCTAATACAATGTAAATGCTATGTAAATTGTTGTTATACTGTATTTTTATTTGTAATTTTATTGTTGTATTTCTTTTTCTTTTTTAAATATTTTTGGTCTTTAGTTGGTTGAATCTATGAGTGTGGAACCCAAGGTTATGGAGGACTGGCTGTGGATACCTGAAGAAGTAAAGATAGTATTTGCCAGAAAATTCAATTGAAACATTTGTTCAATGTTTACAATAAATATCTACAGGTATCATCCTGGAGACTTTTTAAATAAAAATTGAACAAAAATTCTCCAAGTATAGCTCAAAAGAAGGCTTACTATATTCATGGTTTAGTAATTAATCAGGATATTCATATCCTAAATTCCCATATCAAGTTAATATTCACACTTTTTATTTTCTTAATAATCAAAAGTATAAAGATTATATTTTTTTCCCAAAAAAAGGCCTTTAAAGGAAATGACCTGGTTTATATATTACTCAGGACATTTGAGGTATTTCTTTTCTTCTTTTGAGAAATCAGGAGCAGATTTCAATGTTGGCAGAAATACATAAGCCCAATGGCTTTATGACTCATTTACTTCCAATATCAAATATGTCCTAGTATGAAAAGCAAAGAAGTTATAAGATTATACTATATTAAAAGGAACAAATTATTTATTTTTCCCAAGGCAGACTCAGCCAAAATGTAATAGACTAAGAACAACAATCAAGTATCTTAATATAGATTCAACCAAAGGCCAAGAAATGTTAAAAAGGGGTGGGGGGTGTAATATGTATAATACTCTATATCTAAGGAGTCCTAAAACCTTTAATAGAAATTGAGTTTTAGAAACAATTTATCAGATAAATGTTCAACCAGAAGTTACTACTGATTTAGTATTAACTATACTACAAAATATTCATCATTTTATGTGCCAAGTATTCTACTAATGGCTTTGCATTTATTAACTCATTTAATCCTTATACAAACCCTATGTAGTAATTACTGTTATCCTCGGTTTACAGATGAGAATGATACTAAAAGCAGTCTGCTTATTGCCATAATGCATAATAGATGAAAGAATGCCTATTTAGGAATTCTGAAATATAATATTTACGAATTGTTACCATTCCCCAGGTCTTTCATGTTCCCAAATGAGAAAATTTAAATAAAAAATATTCAAATCCTCATACCCAATGAACCCACTCTTTATCCTTACTTGGACCTCAAATTGCTCAAAAACATCCACTTCATTCTTTACATTAGCACATATGAATTCTACACTCAAATTAAATACTGCAGTTACCAATTTTAGTGTTGACTAGTACTTAAGATGCTTTTCTTTTTTTAACGACGGTCTCCTGTTGTGCTTATAACATTTGTCCCAATTTTCATTTTTATTCCCACTGCTACCACTCTGGGCTAGGTCTTTAATTGAATGGCCTCAAAAATGATCTTCCTGCATCTAGTCTCTTGCGTGTTACAATTTCTTCATTCAACAAATACTAATTGATATTAATTGACCCCTTATTATTACACATGGCACATGGTAAGGTGTCAATTTATGTTTGTTGAATGAAGTGTTAAACCAAAGAGACATTGATTCTTGATCTTATAGCCCTTATACCCTACCATGTCTCTAAACAAAAACGTAAAATGTCTCCTATTGTTTTTGAGACAATTTTGAACTCTGCAAATTTGCATTTAAGATACTTAAAAATATGGCCCCAAAGTATTTTTACATATATCTATTTCAGTACTATCCAGCACAAACTCTCTAATATAACCAGGAAATATCCTCATTATCCTTCAATATGAAATATCCATTCCCAAATCTGCACCATTTATTAGAATGTTTCCTCCATGTGAATTTTCTTCACTGTCTTCTTCGTGATTACAAAGACCTATTCATCACCCTTTCAGTAAGAAATTATATCTCTGCCCTGTCAAAAAAATGTTTCCAATTTTCTCCAGCTAATATCTTTCTTCTCTGAGCAGCTCTGAACTTAGAATTTACATTAGTGTTTACAAATTTTGGCAACAAAGAGTATTAAGGAACACTGACAGCACATCATAGCATATTTAAGATCAAATTATGACTGCGACCCTTCCATTTAAGGGAAGACCCCCAAAAGATTGCATAGCATAGAAATAAATGCAAGGTACCAGTAAGATTCAATTTCTTAGGTTTTAAGATGTGTTCATTAAGAGGGCTGGCAAGATGGCTAAATAGGAACAGCTCCGGTCTGCAACTCCCAGTGAGATCAATGCAGAAGGCAAGTGATTTCTGCATTTCCAACTGAGGTACCTGGCTCATCTCATTGGGACTGGTTAGACAGCGGGTGCAGCCCATGGAGAGAGAGCTGAAGCAGGATGTGGTGTCGCCTAACCCGTGAAGTGCAAGGGGTCAGAGAACTCCCTCCCCTAGCCAAGGGAAGCCATGAGGGACTGTGCCATGAGGAATGGTGCATTCCGGCCCAGATACTACAATGAGATACAATCTCCCATCAGTTAGAATGGTGATCATGAAAAAGTAAGGAAACAACAGATGCTGGAGAGGATGCGGAGAAATAGGAATGCTTTTACACTGTTGGGGGGAGTGTACATTAGTTCAACCATTGTGGAAGACAATTCCTCAAGGATCTAGAACCAGAAATACCATTTGACCGAGCAATCCCATTACTGTCTATATACCCAAAGGACTATAAATCATTCTACTATAAAGACACATGCACACATGTTTACTGTGGCACTATTCACAATAGCAAAGACTTGGAACCAACCCAAATGTCCATCAACCATAGACTAGAAAAAGAAAATGTGGCACATATACACCATGGAATACTATGCAGCCATAAAAAAGGATGAGTTCATGTTTTTTGCAGAGACATGTCTGAAGCTGGAAACCATCATCCTCAGCAAACTAACACAGGAACAGAAAACCACACACTGCATGTTCTCACTCATAAGTGGGAGTTGAGCAATAAGAACACATGGAGACAGGGAGGGAAACATCACACACAAGGGCCTGTCAGGGGGTGGGGGGCAAGGAGAGGGAAAGCATTAGGACAAATACCTAATGCATGTGGGGCTTAAAACCTAGATGACAAGATGATAGGTGCAGCAAACCACTGTGGCACATGTATACCTATGTAACAAACTTGCACATTCTGCACATGTATCCCAGAGCTTAAAGTAAAATTTTAAAAAATAGACAAATACCACTATATTAAACTAAAAAGCTTCTGTACAGTAAATGAAACAATCAAAGAATAAAGAGATAACCTTTGAATGGGACAAAATATTTGCAAACTACTCATACAATAAGGGAATAAAATCCAGAATATACCAGGAAATCAAACAACTCAACAATAAAAAAAAAAATCCTTTTTAAGTGGAAAAAAGAAATAACTAGGCAATTCTCAAAAGAAGACATACAAATGGCCAGTAGGTATGTGAAAAATGCTCATTGTCCCTAATCATCAGGGAAATGCAAACCAAAACCACAATGAGATATTGTGTTACCTTAGTTAGAATGGCTTCTATTAAAATGACAAAAAGTAATACATATTGGCGAGGGTGTGGAGAAAAGGGAACTCTATACACTGCTGATAGTAATCTAAATTAGTGCAACCACTATGAAAAGAGTATGGACATTTCTCAAAAAACTAAAAATAGAACTACTACATGATCCACCAATCCCACTGTTGGGTATTTATCCCAAGGAAAGTGTATCAATATATCAAATGAATACCTGCATACACATGTTTATTGCAACACTATTCTCAATTGCAAAGATATGGAATAAACTTAAGTTTCCATCAATGGATTCATTGAGAAAGAAAATATGATATATATATATATATCATAGAATAATTTTTAGCCATAAAAAGAGTGAAATTGTGTGATTTTCAGAAATGGATGGAACTGGAGGTCATTATGTTAAATGAAATAACACAGACACAGAAAGACAAATATTGCATCATTTCACACGTGTGGAATCTAAGGAACTTGATCTCATGGAGATAGAGAATAGAATGATGGATACCAGAACCAGGAAAAAGTATCAGGGTGTGAGGGGAAAAGGAAGAGTGGTTAGTGAATGGGTACAAATTTACAGTTAGGTAGAAGAAACACGTTTTAATGTTTGATAGCAGACTAGGGTGGCTACACTTAGAAACGATATATTTTATACTTCAAAATAGCAAGAAAAGAGGACTGGAAATGTTACCAACACATGGAAATGATGAATACTCAAGGTGATGGATACTCCAAATACCTTGACTTCATCATTACCCATTCTACGCATGTAAAAAATACTGACATGTGCCCCATGAATATGTAAAATATTATACATCAATAAAATAATAATAACTACAAAATGTAATATGAGTTACCTTTTTGTAGATATATAAAATGTTATTCTAAAATTCATATGAAATATCAAGGGACCCCTGTAGCCAAAACAACTTGGAAAAAAACAAGTTTAGTGGCTTCATGCACTTCCTGATTTCAAAACTTACTACGAGCCCATGGTAATCTTAACAGTATGGTAATGGTATAAAGACAGATATATAGGCCAGTAGAATAGAATAAAGAGCCCAGAAATAAACCCTCACATAAATGTCAGGAAACACACAACCTCACTTCTGTTACACATTTTTCATTCATTATACACATATTAATATTTATACATTACCTCACATTATCACAATGATTTTCTACAAGGATATCATGACCATTTAATGGGGAAAGGACAATTTCTTTGACAAATGGTTTTGGGAAAACTGGATATCCACAGCACACACGCAAAAAGAAATTGGGCCCTTACCTTACACCATGCACAAAAATTAACTCCAAATTGATCAGAGACCTAAACATAAAAGTTAAAACTATAAAACTCTTAGGAAAAAAAAAAAGAAAACCTTAATGACCTTGAGTCTGGCAATGATTTCTTGTATAAAATACCAAAGGACAGGGAACAATGGAAAAACTAGTTAAGTTGGACTTCATCAAAATTAAAAACTTTTTATATATTAAAGAATGCTGGCAAAAATATGAAAAGGCAATCTGTGGAATGGAAAAAAAATACTTGCATATTTAATATATGATAAGAGATTGAAATCTACAATACATAAAGAATTTCTGTAACTGGACAACAACAAAAAACAATCAACCCAATTAAGAACTGGGCAAAGACTCAAACATATCTCCAACATATATATATTCAAATGATTAATAAGCACATGAAAAGATTCTTACTATCCCTAGTCACTAGGGAAAAGCAAATCAAAACCAAATGAGATATCACTTCACTCTATTAAGATGCCTACTGAAGAGCAAGGTGCCTGGTTAAAAACCTATGTGTAATTTTTCAGGCCAGACAATAGACAACAACTTGACAGGCATCACAGGAGAAAACTGCCCTCTACATCAGACTTAAGGCAGAGCCATTTTATTAGAGTCTCTAGAGAGAGTTGCAATCAAGTTCTCAGCCTCTCTTGTCCAATCATGCTCATCACATATGCACACTCCTAGCCCTGGTGCCTTCATTCTTCAATCTCTGCCTGAGGCCTTTTGCAAAGGTTCTCTTCAGGCCCTTCTGCCAAGTCTCCTAATGGGAGTAAGGAAGAGAAAAATTTGAAAGCACTTTTCCACTCTGACTCAGTACCCAGTTCTTTTCCACTTCTATCTTTCCCTTTAAGCCCAGAGACATAAAACTGCTAGAGCCTTTCATTTGGGAGCTTTCTCAACAGTAAGATACATCCCACTTTTGTACTGATTCATGTGACCCTTTACGAGTGCACCAGGGGAAAAGGAACACGGTGTGTTGGCACTGTTTCTGGTTTTAGCTTCTTGCTTATACCATTGCAGTAAGCGATTAAAGGATTCACTCTTTCATTTTTGGCTTGCTGATTTAACCAGCTATTCCCACATCTAACAGCTCAGCATGTGCTCTCTATCTCCCTCTCTCTCACCCTATCTCTCCTTTCTCCCTCTAGTTCAGCTGAATTCCTGACACCCGTTATTTAAAAAAAGAAAAAAGAAACAGAAAATAACGAGTGTTAGTGAGGCTGTGGTGAAATTGGAACCCTCATGCATTGCTGGTGGTAGTGTAACATGGTACAGGTGCTATGGAAAATGGTGTGGCATTTCCATATAGAATTATTACCATATGATCCAGCAATCCCAATTCTGGGTATATACCCAATATAAGTGAAAGCAGGGACTCAAATAGATATCTGTACACCATTTTCATAGCAGCATTATTCACCATAGTCAAAAGATGGAAATAACCCAGTGTCAATCAACAGATTAATGGATAAATAAATGTGGTAGGTACATACAATGGACTATTATCTAACCACAAAAACAAATAAAATTCTGACACATCCGATGATATGGACAAACCATAGAGACATTATGCTAAGTGGAGACATTAAGCCAGTCACCAAAGTAAAAATATTGTATGGTTCCTGTAACATGAGCTTTCCAGAGCAGACAAATTCACAGAGATAGAAAGTAGAATAATGGCTACTAGGGGCTGGTGGTCAGGAGAATGCAGAATTATTGTTTAATAGGCACGGAGGTTTGGCTTCTGGTGATAAAAAAAATCCTGGAGATAAATAGTGGTGATGATTGCATAAGAAGTTGAATATACTTAATGCCATTGACCCATACACTTAAAAATAATTAAAATAGTAATTTTTATGCTATGTAGATCTTACCACAATAGAAAATAATAAAAAAAGAATAAAAAACTTGGGAATACTTGGAAGTGAAAGATTAATAATGAAGAAAATAAAATAATAATGAAATAAATAAAATAATGAAGAAAATAAGGATATACATGAAGACGAAAGACTGATAACAAAGAAAATATCAAAGAAAATAAAAAACATTGCTGAAAGAAATTAAAAGCAATATAAATACTTGGAATGCTAGCCATTGTTAATAGATTCAAAAACTTACAATTGTTAAGATATCAATACTCCCCAAAGCAATGCTGAGTTTCAATGCAATTCTTATAAAAATCTAAATGATAGTTTCTTCAGAAATAGACAAACTCTTCCTAACGCTCATATGGAGTCACAGGGAAACCCAAATAGCCAAAACAATCTTGAAACGTAAACATGGAAGTGACAGATTTATAAACTAAAAACAACAAAATATTGGTGAAAGAAAGAAGACCCAAGTAAATGAAAAGATATCCCATGTCTTTGTATATTTTGCCACAAAAAATTAATATTCAATATAATGAAATACTGAAATTCACAGAATAAATTATGTTAATTATGATATGCTAATATGTGCTATGATTAAACACCAAAATATCATTTGTTTAAAGTCAGTAAAGTCTGTTTCTCCCTCATTACTACATGTTCTACAAGTCCATTGTTTAGATTGGAGAGAGGTGCTCTGCTTCACATAGTCCTCACTTAGGGACACAGTTTGACACAGATTCTACTATCTGGGCTGTTGCCACTTGCTTTGGGTGGTGGGAAATGGTATAAGGGAGAACAAGACACGTTTTTAAGAGCTTTACCTGGAAGTGACATTACTTTCACTCATATTTTATTGCCTGCTCAAGGTAATTATCACAGCTACACCTATTTTCAAAGGGGAAGGGAGGTACAATTTTCATTTGTATCCAGCAAAAGAGAAGAATGAGAAATACTGGTGAGCAGTACTAACATCTTTCACCATAGTTATTTATCAGTATTATTATAATCACATGTCTTAATCCATTCATGCTGTTAAACTAGGATACCTGAGACTAGGTAATTTATAAAGAGCAGAAATTTATTTTTCATTGCTCTGAAGCTTAGAAAGTTGAAGATCACAGCACCAACAAGTTTGGTCTTCTGGTGATAGCTGCTTTCTGTTCTCTGCTCCCAAGATGGTCCCTTATTGTTGCATCCTCTGGATCGGGGGGAATGCTGTGTCCTCACATGGCTGAAGGCAAAGGGGCAAGCAGACCTAATGCTGCGTGAAGCCTCTTTTATAAGGGCCTTAATCTCTTTGACCAGGTAAGTGCCCCCATGACCTAATCACTTTTTAAAGTCCCCATCTCTTAAAACTCTCATATTGACAGAACTTGAATTTTGACAGGGACACCTTCAAGCCATAGCACCACATTTGCTCCGTGTAAGCATTTCATACACATAATCTCTCTTGAACCTCAGAATAAGTAATATTATTTTCACTGTACATATGAAGATACTGCAGCTAATAAAGGTTAAACTGTTCAAAATTATCGTAGGAATAATAATAATGAAGTTTGTCAATAATACTGTCAGTACCCATAGGGGAGATATTAAGAAACTAGGAGACATGTCAGTATTTTTCACATCATACCACATGGGTAGCCATTCATTCATAAGGATGGGCCATATGGTCCAAATCATGAGTGAATAAAATGGGCTGGTAGGATGAGGTAGACTAATGCTAGAAACGTGGAAAATGTTCCTAAAGTGCAACTGGAGAAAAAAGGATGCTCTCTATACTAATTATATACAATTTTCCACATGTTAATTTTAAGAAAATACCACTACTGACTGAAAATTGGCTTGAAAAGGCTGACAGAACCAGGAATGCAGTTAGAAGGAGGACTGCTAAGGATGATATTTCTCAGGTTAACATTGTCAGAATTCTCAAAACATGTATGAGGGACGTAGAAACAAGAATTGACATTTTTATTGGAATATTCAAATATGGGTTTTAAAAATTATGTTAATTATGTTTCAGTGTTCTCCACTCACAATCCTAATAGTAATCCTAATAATAATCCTTTATTTCCACGTCTAACATTCAACCTTACATCTATTTGTATGTGTATCAGTTTTATTTTATTAAAAATTTCTAGCCCTAAAATTGAACCTCATTTCCTAAAGTATTTCCTAAATGGAAAAAATGATCTGTTTTTTCTAATTCTAAAAAAGTAAAACACATAAGAAATGAATGCAAGTATCACAGGAGATATTGCCGTATCAACAAAACAGTAGTGGACACATTGTCATAAAGTCAGAGGCATTTGTTACTCAAAGTGATATTACGCATGTAAACACCTATGTTCTTCTGACAAACTGCTAACAAAAAAGAAAAATAACCTTTCATCAAATTCCCCATTATGGGTAGATTAGCAGAAAACCATGTGTCTGAGTGACAGGCATTCATCCAAGAGCAATGCTGTGACTGTTTTTATTTTGTTTATGTAACATTTGTCCTCAAAATTCTTAATATTTTATATTACACTTTAGGAAAAATTAAAACATACCTTCTTTGCTAAAGAAATGAATCATTCTAAATGGATATATACAAATCAGAATATTGCAGCTTTAAATTTTATCACTTTTTGTTTCTTAATATGTTTCTATGTTTCTATACCTTCTCCATATCAATAGAAAGTCCTAGTTTACATTCAATCCTTTATTCGTAGGTAAATTTGCTACACAAAGGCAAGAGTATGAAAAGAAAGTGCTGTCAGAGAGTGTGATAAGATGTAGGAAGTGTCAACACAAAGAGTCAAACTCTAAAATATTTTAAGAGATTTATTCTGAGCCAAATTATGACTGAACAATGGCCTGTAACACAGGCCTCAGGAGATTGTAAGAACATGTGCCCAAGGTGGTTGGGCCACAACTTTGTTTTATACATTTTATAGAGACATAAGGCATCAGTTAATGCATATATGATGTCCACTGGTTCAGTCCAGAAAGGCAGAACAACTGGGAAGCAGGGGCTTCCACGTCATAGGAGGATTCAAAGATTTTCTGACTGTGAATTGGTTGAAAGAGTTATCACCAATAGAAAGGAATGTCTGGGTTGTGAAAAGTGGTTGTGGAGACCAAGGTTTTATCATGCAGATGAGGCTTCCAGGTAGCAGGCCTCAGAGAGAAGAGATTGTAGACGTTTCTTATCAGACATAAAGAATCTGTTCTACCAGTAATTGCAAAAGGAAGAAGGATGTAATTAAGCATGTCCAGCTCCCCCTTCCCATCATGGCCTGACACTGGTTTTTCAGGCTAACTTTGGAATGCCCTTAGCCGAGAGTAGGAGTTTATTTAGATGATTAAGGGGCTTAGAATTTTATTTTTGTTTTACAGGAGATAGTATGGAATGGTAAAGAGGACATGATTAGGTATACAAAGATTTAATTCAGTCAGGCTGTAAGAAAAGCTGTAAGAAGTATCTACCAATCTTTTCTACACTTCCCTCCAAAGAGAACTCCCCTCTCATTTGTATGAGAGATGACACCCACTCCCCTCACTCCTCACAACTCCCTATTCTTAACAAATCAACTCACATGCAGATCTTATCAAATATTTCATGGAGAGGTATTTCATGCTTAAAATAAAATATTTCCCCTAAGCATTTTCCTCATTTATTTATTTTGTATTTGTTGACCCATATGTATTGAGAGCATTTTTCTTTCAGGCACTGTGTTAGCTATCATGAAAACAAGTAAATTTGTCTTATGCTACAACTAAAGTATAGACAGGGACCAGTGGGAGAATGGGGCAAAGCCTAATTACCTAGAGGAGTCAAGAAGGTATTCCCAGATAAAATGAAATTTAAGTTGGGTCTCCTGAACCAAGGAAATCCATTAGGATCTAAAGCATTCTAAAATTTGCTTAACATATTCACAAAACAGAAAGTTGACGATGGAGACATTTTTGTGTGTGGCAGAAAGTATTTGAGGACAAGGGAAGAGTAATAGCACCCCTCGAATAATAGCACAAATGTGGCCTTATATTCTGCATACTTGAAAGATGCCCCTTTCTTACATTATTTTAGGACACATCTTCAGGAGGCCTGCACAACAGAGTACACTGTTTTCTGGCTCTGTTCCTTACCTCTCAGATAACTTAAATGGCACAGAGTCAAATGAAACAAGAGAAAAATGCCAATTTATATGGATGTGTTAAACCATGAGAAGATATAACATAGCTATTTGAGTTGACAGAGAAGCATCAGATAAGCTTCAAGAAAAGTTTAAAGATAGATAAAAGTAAGGCAACTCAGTTCAGAAAAATATAACCTAAACTATTATATCTATGCTGTCATTTAAGGCCTAGGAACAGGACTCAGGTCACTGTTGACTGTGAATTACTCCGGAAAATGATGAAAACAAAGGACTTTACTTACTCTGGAATTCTCATACAATACAGTGGGGTTCAGTTACACCTAAACCACACTAAATTTGGCAACTTCTATTGGAGAACTAAAAACAGAAAAGGAAAAAGCTAAAAGAAAGGCATATCAAGGAATTCAAAGGATGCTAGATTATTTTTCTATATAAATTCAAACTTAATAAAAGACTAAGAACAAAACAGGATTAAAGCGTACTCTTTGACCTTTGAAAGAGATATGATGGTTATGATGAAAATGAAGATGACATCTCCAATTTAGTGAGTGTCAGACACTTGGTTGTTCAGTTTACATATAACATATATTACCTTCCTTTGGCCTTTCCACAAGAAGCAGATATAGTTTACAAATAGTAGAAATGCATTTATAACCAGTGACAACTACATAAATATGAACCTCCTCTGTTGTATGGTAAATACAAAATATAATAAAAGGTATTCTGTTTCTAACTAAATACTATATTTTTAATGCCTTTATAAGATCTGGTTTCAGGAACTGCATGTAAATTTATTAGTATTTTAAATTAAAAATAAATTCACTAATATAAGTGTAATGAAATCAAATGATTTTAAATGTCTCAGATAAAATACATCTTTAATTTTTACTTCAGTATAGCTAATAAACAAATCCAGAGATGGCTCTTGTCAGTTAGCTTTTTTTCCTATTTGATTTTCCTTCCCTTGTACTTCCTGCACAGCTTTAACATGCTTTTTCACAATGATACGAAGTGCTGAAATTATCTCTTCTTTTTCAGTGCACAAAAATATCACTCTACTGTACAACTTACCACCAAACCCTTATTCCCTGAAAGTTTATACTCAGGATAATCAGCTACTGTCTGAAGTCTCAAATTATAGTGAAATGAAACATGTTTGTATTATACACATGCACTTATAATATATTCATTAACATGAATGTGCATTATGATATAGGACATGGGAAATAAGGCATTTACTTGAGGAATTGGCCAATATTTTACATTTGTTCAACAAACACGTTGAGAATTTACAGTGTGCAAAGTATTGTGGAAGTCTTTCTTCTTTCCTTTTCCCCCAGTAAAAATGTCCAGCTGTCTCAGGCAGGAAAAGAGATTGAGAACTATAATGAAAGCATACTCTCTGGTCCTTGTCATTACAGCACTTATCCATGAAGTTGCATGCTAGAAACAGGGAGTCAGTCTTTGTGAAAATTTTGGTCACCATCGCAGCTTTAGGCTAGGCTGAAATAAAGAGTGTATAGGGTCTGGTCTCTTATTCAAAGCCAAGAAAATAGCTATTTCAAGTTTTTATTTTTAATAAGTGAAAGCATTTATTTCTGTGCTACATATATGCTTTATTAATAGAGAGTTTAATAGAACTCTGTCATGGGTCTGGATAGCACATATTAGAAGGCTTGAATTTTAGTACAGTCATAATAAGTAATTTATAATGAGAGGGAAAGAAATAACTGCAACCCCAATGCCACAAATAAAATAAAAATTATTTTAAAAAAACTATGAATGCATAGTATAAAATCATGTAGTATCTTTATTTAACTGAATACATATCAAAAATTGTTGCCTGTAAAGATTTATGCATACATAATTTCATATAATTATATATATTTATATCATTGTATTATAAATACACAAAAATATTCATATAATTACATGTAATTTTTAGAACTAGCTTCCTCTAAACAATAATTGAATTCAGAATAATATAATTCATGTTTAAGGAATATAACATGAATTATTAAATTTATAAGAGCAGTTCAAAAGTTCAAATACCTTTATATATATATATATCTATCTATATATAGATAGATAGATAGATAGATATCTATCTATATATAGATAGATAGATATCTATATATATATAGATAGATATATATGCCTTAGGAGATAAAATTATTTTATTCTTCAATGAAATAATTCAACCGATAAGTTTAAATCATTGTTAATTAAGACAATATTATATACTTGAAAGTTATATTAATTTTAAGTGTTCAGTTCTAGTTTTCTTGTTCGTACACTGAGCCCTCTTGCACACCACCTCAGAAGATGAATATGAGAGAGTGATTGAAAATTTCTTTGAAATTTCTCCCCAGCAAAGACTGATTCAGAAAGCCACATGAGAGAATCAAAGAAAAGCCAGAGAACACATTTTTTCCTCATCTCTTATATTCAGAAATACAAGACAACATAAATTGAATTCCAGTTATAGGTAAAAATGGGGCCATTTCTTGAGAGATGTCTGTGATGGCTCAGACTAGCTCCAATTATATTGCCTTTCTCATTCAAAAAAATTGATCTCCTATTGGCTACAGAGAATAATTTGTCTTTTTTATCTGTGATCAAATGAAGATTCATACCTGGTTTCACCAGGAAGTTTAGGATATTGGTGAAAAAAACATTCTTACAAGAACTAATTGTACATGATGCTGGAATTAGAATTAATATCTGCTGAGCATGTTACAATTCACAAAGCATATCTATGTGTATTATCCGATTTGGTCTCCTAGCAAACCTATGAGGAAATATTATTCCCATTTTACAAATAAGGCTCAGAATCTTTGCACCTTATAGCTGAAACTTTTTTTTCTACAGCAATTTGACTTACCATATGAGAGATGCCAAATAACAGTTGCAATGCCATATATTGCACATGAAATGTATATTTCCAGAGAATCTATGAAACATCCAAATGCCGCTGTTATTTTTGATAGCATCTTTCATTTAAAACCCTAATTGCTGACTTCTAATATGAACTGAATTACCTTTTAAGGCAATCACTGTAAATAGAAAGCTCTTCATTTACAATATTTTCCCAAATTCTTCGTTAAAATCAAAGTAACTTGCAATGAGTTTTACCCCGAGGCTCCAATATTTTAACAATGAAAAGTCTTTTATTAGTCTGGCATACAAAAACATTGTGGAAGTCAGTGTGGCGATTCCTCAGGGATCTAGAACTAGAAATACCATTTGACCCAGCCATCCCATTACTGGGTATATACCCACAGGACTATAAATCATGCTGCTATAAAGACACATGCACACATATGTTTATTGCGGCACTATTCACAATAGCAAAGACTTGGAACCAACCCAAATGTCCAACAACGATAGACTGGATTAAGAAAATGTGGCACATACACACCATGGAATACTATGCAGCCATAAAAAATGATGAGTTCATGTCCTTTGTAGGGACATGGATGAAACTGGAAAACATCATTCTCAGT
>NW_026652282.1:75463105-75495821 GCF_009828535.3 Hylobates moloch
ATTTATGATAGTTTTCGCTGTCTGAGCTTATTTGTAGCCATCTTCCTTGGGAAGGCTTTCCAAATGTTTGAGTGATTGGGTGTTGTGATCTAACCTGTGTCCCCTTTAGGGGGCACCCAAAGTTCAGTAACATTGTGATTCTTGCAGACTCAGAGGTACTGCCTTGATGGTCTTGGACAAGATCTAGGAGAATTTTCTGGATTACCAGGCAGAGACTCTTATTCTCTTCCCTTACTTTCTCCCAAACAAACTGAGTCTCTCTGTCTGTTCTGAGCCACCTAAAGCTGAAGGTGGAGTGACGACACAAGAACCCCTGTTGCCACCATTCCTATGACTGTGCTGGGTCAGACCTGAAGCCAGAACAGTGCTGGGTCTCACTGAAGCCTTGCTGTAACCACTCTCCAGTTACTGCCTATGTTCACTCAAGGCCCCAGGGCTTTACAATCAGCCGATGGCAAAGCCAGCCAGGCCTGTGTTTTTCCCTTCAGGGTGTCAAGATTCCCCAGGTCCCACATGGGTCCAGATGTGCTGTCCAGGGGTCAGGGACTATAGTCAAAAGCCGTAGAAGTCTACCTGGTGTTCTATTGTATTGCATCTGAGCTGGCACTCAAATCACAGTTCTTCCCACTCTTCCCTCTCCTTTCCAAAGGCAGAACAGTCTCACCCTGTAACCACTGCCACCTCAGGCTGGGAAGTGTACTGTCAGACTTCCAACCAATGTTCCCTTAAGTCCCAAAGGCTCTTAAGTCATCTTGTGATAAATGCTGTCTGACCTGGGACTCTCCCTTCATTGAAGTGGGCTCCTTTCTGACCCAGGTTAAGGCCATAAATGCTATCTAAAGTCATGTCCTGGAATTGGGAAACCCCAAAGCCCGCTTGATGCTCTGCTCCTTTGTGGCCATACTGTTACCTGAGGTGCCAGACAAAGTCCCCTTTACTTTTCCCTCTGCTTTTCTCAAGAAGAAGGAGTTTTGCCCCATAGGTACCACAGCTGATATTGTTCTGAGTCTCACCTGAAGCCAGCAAGCCTCAGAGGTTCACCCAAGACCCTTGATGTAGTTCCTTGGTATCACTGCTGGTTACTCAGTGCCCAAGGGCTCTTCAGTTAGCACATGATGAATGTTGTTAGGAATGGGTCTTTTCCTTCAAGGAAGCAGGTTCTTTTCTGGCCCAGGGTGTGCCAAGAAATGTTATCTGGGAACTACGGCCTGAACAGGGCCCTCATGACTCTGTCTTGTGCCCTATCCTACTCTGTTTGAGCTGGTATCCAAGACGCAAGACAAACTCCTCCCTGCTCTTCCCTCTCCTCTCCTCAAGCAGAAGGAAGGGATCTCTTTTGGAGCCAAAAGTTGTGTAGCCTGGGGTTAGAAAAGAGGTGATACCAGCATGCCTTTGACCCTGCCACAGCTGGTGTATCAGTAGGTCATGTGCCTACCCAGTCCACTGTCTCTGGGCCCAGTTCAGCCCTAAGGCTCGCCTAAGAGACGCAGTCCTTATGGCCTAGACTGCCTTTCAAGTTTACTTGGAGATAGAGAGTTCTGCAGCCCATGGTGGTAAGGTTTGTGGGAACTCAAGTTTGGGTCCTCAAGCTGGGATGGGTGATTCTCCTCTGGCTAGGGCTACTTTAAATTCATTCTCCAAGGGCAGGCATCAGCTGAGTTTGGTCTGGTTTTCCTTTCTGCTCTAACAGGACGGCACTGAGTTCAAGCCTCACAATTGCTATATTCTCCCTCCCTTAGTGCCCAGAAAAGCTCTCCACACCATGCAGCTGCTGCTACCAGGGGTGGGAGGTTACGTGTTATTGGTGACTCAGTACTTTTTTTTTTTTAATCTCTTCAGTGCCTCTTTCAGAAATATGAAGTTAAAACCAGTGCTATGAGTGCTTACTTGGTTTTCAGTTGTCATGAAGGTGCTTTTTCTGTGTAGATGCTTGCTAACTGGATGTTTGTTGGGGGTGGGAGATGATCAATGGAGCCTTCCATTCCACCATCTTTCTCCGTCTTCTCTATTCTGTGAGAGTTTAAATGTCACATCTGTTTTTGACATTCAAATATCTGTAATTTTATTTTGCTTTGTAAACACGTGGTCACAAACCAGACATATAAAGATTAAAGCTATAATTACTTGAAACCTTTTAGATTGGACTTCTAACTTCTGTTATAAATCTATCACCTAAAGCCTCTTTGTTACCCAATGTATGCTTTGAAGACCAGCAGCATCACAATCACCTGTGAATATCATAGAAATGAAAAGTCTCAGTCTCCTCCCATATGAACAGTATCATAATCTGTATTTTAACAAGGTACCAAGTGATTTATGTGCCCACAAAAGTTTCATGTAACAGAAAGAACAACAAACTGGGATTTAAGCCTTACTCTGCTCCTTTGGCTTTCCTGTCTGTTTCTCCACCTATAAAGAGCAATAATTCTGACACGACTACCTCAGAGTGAATATACAAATGGTATTAGCATTTACGTGAAAATATTATGAAATTGAAGACATTAAGATAGCTTAAAACAACATGGTCGTTGATCTTCTTAGGAAAAGATTCAAGGGTGGAAATGTAAAAAGGGAAAACAGATGAGAAGGTGAATAATGCAATGAATGTTTACCAAAAAAGTTATCCTGGATTATTCCAGTGGGCCCTAAATCCAATGGCAAGTGTTCTTATGAGAACAAGGCAGAGGGATATTAGACCTAAGAGGAAAAGGCAATTTGACCAAGGAGGCAATGATTGCTGTGATGCAGCCATGAATAAAGGAAAGCCTATCACCTTCAGAAGCTGGAGAAAGCAACAAATGAATTCTCCTTGAGAGCCTTCTGAGGAAGCACAACCCTGATGACACCTTAATTTTGGACTTCTAGCATCCAAAACGGAGAGAAAAATAAGTATCTTTTGTTTTAAGCCATGAAGTTTGTGACAATTTGTTACAGCAGCCCATAAATGTGGGGAGAAAGGAAGAAAGGCATCTATGTCAAAGAAGAAAGCATGAACTCACATTCTGTGCACTTTGCAAACAAATGGTAGCTCTTTGTCCAACAGAAAACAATAATGCTGAAGATAATCATAGGAACAACTAATAATAATAATGAGCTTAACACACTTTAAAGTATTTTTAAACCTTTTAAATGATTTGAAGATGCAGAATCTAAATCATTTTCTCTTTGTATATGTCAGTTAATTGACACTGAATCTAGTTACCTCTACCCAATCCAAAAATTCTGTAGTTAGTTAACTGGGGGGAGGGGAAAGCCAAACAATGCTTAGTGACATATTAAAAAAAAAAAAAAGCTAGCCAAACAAACACAAGTAAACTAACCAACATGTCTCAGTGTATTAGTTTCCTAGGGCTGCCATTCTCAAGTTATTTTATGCGCTTGCATTTTACTGTGCTTTCTCTGTATTTCCTTTGCTAATGAATTCTCTCTTCCTTTCATCCCACTTGCCCCCTCCTAACTCTTATTCATGCTTTATTTTTCAGCCTAAATAAAATCTCTTCTAGGGAGCCTTCCTTGAGCCATTGATCTCTCATCTACCACCCTAACCAATCCCATCTCCGAGTCACTCGCCCACTAATGTACATAAGCACACAGAGTAGGATGATTTTATGCTGTGGACACACTGCATTCATCACAGCATATTGATAACTCGGTAGAATGTGAACACACTGCATTCCTGACAGCATATTTTTAATAAATCTGTAGAGTGCATGTTTACTCGCCTTCCTCCCTCAATGGACTTTATCCCCATCATGAGTAGAACATAGCAGGGGTGAAAAAGGTATTTTAGGATGAATGAATACATGAATAACCTTTAAAAACAGCAACTACCACTTATAAAGTGTTTTCTGTCTGCCAGACACTGTTCTAAGTGCTTTATGTGTATTAATGCATATCCTTATAAATGACCTATGTTACATACTATCGATGCTCCCATTTTATAGATCAATAAACTGAGGCAAAAAAAAAAAAACTTAGAGCAAAGTAACATAGGAAGTAAACAGTAGAACCAAGTATTTGCATCCATGTATTCCCACTCCAGACTCCAGGTTCTTAACCATTATTTTAAAAACATAATAGCTAACACGGAATTTATCACACACCAGACATTCTTTTTAACTCATCTACGTATGTTAATACATTTAATCTCAAAACATTCATTCAACAAGTGAATGATACGGGCATAACTAGCACCAATAGTACCTGCATGGCTAAAACTTGGGGATATGAAAAGAGACCTCTTTCAGCCAGAGAACTATTTGTTGTTTAACTAATAAAAGGCAATGCTATCAATTCACATTTGTGAATCAATTGTATTCAAAGCACTTGCACACATAAGGTAACCTCTTTTTTCTCTGGGGCCCAATAATTTAAAATAATAACATTAGCAGCATTACTTTCCAGTTTTATTTTACATTTTAAATCTTATGTTGTGTAAAATTGTGCCCAGTTTCAGCCCACTACAGGATTCCAAGGTAACAACTTGCAAAGCAGCCCTTTAATCACTAGAATTAGTGTTTCAGTGGATTTTTATATGGCAGGTGTAGCATGAGTAATGACCCTGTATAACTCAGTAAGATATGATGATGAAAACTTAAGAGCTTCATGTTGAAAGAGTCCCAATTGAAGTCAAAAGAGCTAGCTTCAACCTCGGACACTAACTGGAAGACAACTTTCCCTGGACCTCAGTTTTTGCATCAGTGAAATTGCATGGTGAATGAGGGTATATGTGAGCTCTTTATAACTCTAGATGCCTAATTCTGTAAAGCCACAAACTACTCATGAAATGTAATCTAATTATTTTATAATATCTCTTCCAGCCAGCTTGACAAAACTAATAAATTGTAGCTCTCTTTTCCTGGCTGGTGAGACATATAAGATAAAAACACGAGCGTTATTTACCCAGGATCACAGATTTGACTAGTAATGAGGACTCTGTCTCTAAAAATCATAGCATTGAATAGAAACTCCTTTGAGAATATCAATAGTATGCCATGTGTGAGCAGGAAATTACCATCATGATACCAGTAGATAGCATGTTAACAGAGTATTAATTATGAAGCAGTGCTAACTGAATAATACATGGCAGTTATTAAGAGGAGATTTTCAAGGGTTGATATGCTATGACTCGACTGCCAGTCAGTAATGAGATAATACACTACAGAGCCCAGGTACAAAGAATTGCTGGTGCCAGTGATAAGGATGCGTGATAGCTATCTGGAACCAAAAATCATGTTCTATACACGGTATGAGCTAAGATTTATAAATCTTCCGACAGAAAGAGCTATCCAAGCAGTTATAAACCACGCATCTGGTAAGCTGTTTTTATGGATCTTGAGTGCAGAGCTAATGAGGCCAGGATAAAACCTCAGTAGGAAGTCATTTTATAAGATTGGCTCTTTCCTTTTCAGGCATTGTGTAGAATAATAGTAAATATCAAATTGCAACAGAATTACTAAATAAGTAAAGAATAGCTTAGCTACCTCCTGAGTGAAGGAGACAATAGAAAAAAAAAATAAAGGGTCAAAAGAATCTGTTTTTAGAGCTTCTTACAAGAAAATATGGTTTAAATGAATGTTATTAAGTATGAAGAAGTCAGTCATGTCATAAATTCAAGAAGCATCAAATTTACCAAGCATTTATTTTTAGCTCCAGTAAGAGTAAAGAGAATGCACTAAAATATTGCCATGGCAAAACATGAAGCTAAAAGTGATATCACAGTCACATGATTTATTTTTAACAAAAGAAATTGCATTAACATTGGCTTATAGTATTTCCTTGAAATATAAGACATCTCTCTCTTTTTAGTTAAAGGTCATTTAACCAGCAAGACAATGGCCTTGTAAAAAAAATTCCTGATAATGCTATTAAGAAACTTACCTTCTAGCGTGGATGGAGGACAGGAACCAGAAATAGGAGTTCCAAGTTAACAGACATAAATAAACAAAAATATAAAGATTCTGGAAAATATTTTAATTGTTATGTTTTCTTTGCTAGGCTATTTTTTTCATGGTCTCTGTAGTCACTAAAGGCATTCACAGAGCGCATTCTTCTTGATAAAGGAAAATAAATTCAAATAAAAGACTGCACTAGATGTAGAACCCAAGTATTTTGGAAATGAAAGGGGCCTTAAAGATCTCCCAGTAACTCCTGGAAAAGTTTCCAAAGGAATAATTGTGTTTCTCAGAGCAGCCTACTCTCTAACATATTCCAGCTGTCCAGTTAGGTAAGCCAGTGCAATCAGGGAGAACACAGATGAACCAGATAAACAACAACAAAAAAAATCACTTGGAAAAAAAAGGGTTACTGTCAAGTAATTCAAACATTGTAATATGAAAGTGTCAATGTGATAAAACTGCTGACAAAATAGCCTGCAGCCATTTTTCCAAAACAGGAAGATGGCACTAATATTTTTACATAAGCAGACCAACCATGCTTGTTTACTACAGGATTTCTACAGCCATCATTTAGAAAGGCATAGAAGCAGTATTTCTGAGCTACTGAACAGTAATACAACGCACAAATGTTACAGCGGATAAGCCAGCTTACAAACGGGAAGAGACGTATTTCATGAAATCTCTCTCCTGTCAATGTATAACATCCACAGAAACAAAGATGGAGCAAGGTAGCCCACATACTAACCATGACTGAAAATATACTCTTGCCCCTTGGAATAAGCTTTTAATTCCTATCTTTGCCCTTCACTCTTTTCTGTGATGCTCTGTTCATTGTCCTGTTTCCACCTTCTTTTAGCATTCTTTTTTGCCCCAAACTTTAGAGAGCAAATAATAACAGAAAAAATAAAACTATGTAAAAGATAAAATGTCTTCAATTTCTTACTGTAATAATGTACCCAAACACTCTCTTCCTTCTCCCCACCAACATGCATATGCAAACACACACACAGGGAGAGAGAGAGAGAGAGAGAGACAGGTTGAGAGAGAGAGAGAGAGAGACAGAGAGACAGAGAGATCCACTGAGAATTATTTCCAGGACTGAATGTCCTAGAAGGCTGATGTATCTCTATGTTTTGTTTTGTCTAGCTATATGTAGTACTTACTACAGAGCTGTAACTACCATATGTATTTAAAAAGCAAATGGTAAATTAATTTTACACATACAGCATACTTCCTGTGATCCAGAGTCACCCATTAAAGTTCAGATATGGAGAATAGAAACAACATTTAGCAAGAACCCTCCCTTATAAACACACATGTGACACCCACTGATGTTGACATGAGCTGTGTATACACATCTAAAAAAAAAGATTTGGTTTACAGTAACCAATGCTACAGTTAATGAAAAGAGCATTTTTGTAGGATTGCAAAATTACACATATCACACCTGTACATGGATTACCTGTCTCCAAAATAAACATCTTCATAAGAAGCGGGGTACATACATCTGAGTGGCTCTAGCATCTTAGCTAAATTAAGACCAAAATGGCACCTTTACACAAGGACACAGTATTCTAAAAATCCAAATGAAAACCTTTCTTTTGGAAGTGGAAATCAGCTGCAATTAAGAGATGACACATTCAAAAATGGCATATGAGAACTGGCAGGTAAAAGGTTTTCCATGAAACAATTTGAGTGTACACTGAGTCTGTACAGTCAATCCCCTGTTATCCATATCAGTCAAAGGGGGTGATCACACAGAAAATTCATAATTGTGGATACTGAAAAACACAATATTTGGTTTTATATGTCTCGAGCTAGATTCAAATGGGAGAAAAATCTGGAATACATTTGTGAATCCACTGTGAAGAATCTGATTCTCTCTTTCTTGTAGTAATCAAATTGGAAAAGCCACTCAGCCTCCAAATTCTGCTTTCACTCTTTCCAAACCATATGGGAAATTATTACCCAGACTGATACAAAGTAGCCCTGGAAAGCCAAATATACAAACTTGCTTTTTTTTTTTCTGGCAACTCTCTTATAGCAAAAACCTAAATGCTTTATCCAAAAAGCACTTTATTTCAGGTTTCTCTCTGTCTGGCTAGAATGGGGAAAAGAAAGTTCTTTATATAAGCTATTATAGTACATAATTATACAGGTAACAAAAGAAAAAAAAGATCAATAAGATTTTGAAAGGA
Source organism: Hylobates moloch (assembly GCF_009828535.3). Classification (NCBI taxonomy): domain Eukaryota; kingdom Metazoa; phylum Chordata; class Mammalia; order Primates; family Hylobatidae; genus Hylobates; species Hylobates moloch. Next base: position 75,471,201 of record NW_026652282.1, read on the forward strand.
ATACGTTCTTATCCTAAACCGAATGGAAACAAAAACAACATAGAAGGTATTAATTCAAACTCAGGCAGACCAACAAAAGTCATGTTTAAAAGAAACCATAGATTTATATAACCTAAACCCTTCATTTTATGGATGAAGAAATTAACAACCAGTGAGTTGAAATCTTTACTTCAGTTGTGGTCTGTGGACCAAGCCTAAGCTTCACCTGGGAGGTTATTAGAACTGCACAATTTCAGGCCTCACTTCAGACCCACAAAATCAGAATTTGCATTTTAACAAAATCTCCACCCCAGATAATTTCTATGTACATTGAGGTTTAAGAAGTACTTGTTAAATTACTTCTCCAAGGTATCATTAATCATTTACCATGTATATGTTACTCAATGGCAGTAGTCAAATGTGTCAAGAAACCTTTCTTTGAGTAAGAGTAATTCAAGCATACTTCCCTCTGTCACAGTGAACAAACTATTCCCATAAGCTAAATTAATTATTTTTGAATTCTGCATCACTTCTTTGGCCTTTTACCCAAGTTATCAAATTACTATTTTAGTGCAAATAGGCATTGCCAGAGAATAATTTTGGCATTTAAAGAATCTAGTTTATTCCACGATAAATTCTACAATTCCATATTTCCTTATGATCCCTGGCTAGGAACCAGGTTATTCTGTATAGAATAACCTGGAACCAGGTCCTCGCTTATTCCATTTATTTGTCCACTCTAAAGCCAGGAATAAAGAAGCACAGTATATATTTATTCAATCAATTGTTGGAAGGCAAGCAAAGAACCAAGTTCTTTGTGGTCAGTAGCATTTGTGTTAATATTCCTTCAAGAACAAATACTAGACCATTTTCAAGTCCATTTTTAGTGCACTCTCTTTTATTGGTGGTCAGAAACTGCTTCTTGCTCTCCACTTCAAACTCCTCAGCCATATAGTTAGGCTTGTCTCTACAGCCAATTGAGCCTATCCTATACTCTAAACAGGTGGCTCTCAACCTGAGGTGATTTGGCACCACAGGGGACATTTTGCAGTCTAGAGATATTTTGGGATATTACAACTGTAAAGTGGTGAGTGCTACTGGCATCTATAGAGTAGAGGCCAGGGATGCTGCTAAATATATTACCCAGGCAGCCTTCCACAACAAGGAATTAATTATCCAATCCAAAATGCCAATAGTGCTAATGTTGAGAAAACCTTGCCTAGACCCATTCCCAAACTTTTGTAGTCCTTTATCCTCCTCAGGTTCAGCTATTGCCTTCTATCTGCTGGCTGAGCCATGTCCCAGTTATTAAGATTAATCTCATCTTTAGATAAAAGAGATCCAATCCTGGCTTGATGCCCTGATCACTGGGTTTCTGCTTCATTCTCAAAATCTAGGCTCTACATTTTGTCTCCATAGTTTTGAGTAACTCAAAGGCTAGGTCTTGTTCTCTAATATCACGTGACTGGTCTTTATATTAGCTATGAGACTTGCCTTACTATTTCCTTCTTTTAGATTTCCCAATTTTGTTCTCCAACTTTCTGTAGGGTTACCTGCTTATCCCTGGATTTGACACTGTCATTAAACTGAAAACCGCATTTCAGTAAGCATTCATCATAAAAATCCTCTACTCTTGGAAATGGTTCTTTGACATAAATACTGTGGTAACACAGAGTGTTATAAATTTTATGAGAATAAATACAATATCTTTATGAATATATCAGCTTCTTTTTAAAATGATGTAGAAGAAAGTAAATGCAGCACTTAGAAAATGTAGATTGGCTTTCATTCACTATCCAACATTTTCCAGATCAGCACTTCAGTTTTAAAAAATATGTAATGACAAATAATTACTTTGGTATTTCAATTCAGTTGTAACTAAAGGGTAATTTTAGAAAGAAGAAATGGTAAGCATAAGCCAAAAAATGAACCAAAGGGTAATAAATAAACCGAACCCCTAAAATTCATTATCAAAAAGAGCTATGACATTTTCACATTCTCAGGAAAAAAATGATTATATGGAGATTATCTTTGAATTCAAGCACTTACAGTTTTATTTGAAAGTCACAAATAGCTTGTTTAAAGCAATTGACCATTTTAGGTGTTGTGACTGCTCTGCAGTGGTATATATAAACATTAAAAAAAGACTTCAGAATTTTTTACTTTCTATTTATAGAGACAAAGAGGAATCATTATTAGTTTTTCTGCCATGTCATATTAATAATCAGTGTTTATAGGCCAAACTAAACATCATCCAAAATCACATTTCTATAAAGAGTCCTTACTATAGAGATAAAGCATCTTCTCTTAAATGTTGTTATATTTTCCATTTCTAAGCAGTAGTTTAGATGAAATGAAATGGAGACCCATGAAGTAGATAAATGAGACTGATTAAGAGAACAAGCCAGTCATTTAATCCCAGGAATAAGAAGTAATGTCTAAGCAGGAATTCATGAATGATAAAAGTTTCAGGGAAAGCACTTTACATGCCTGAGTATATGACTGTGTTATTTTAAACACTGTCAGAGTCTATTCAGCTGGAGTGTAATATTTTGTGTATCAGCACTCCTATTTTGGGATGTACTATAATTTAGATATAGTGAGTAGTAATCCCTACATGACAGGACTACTATTTCCTTTGCCGTAATAGCAGTTTGTTTATAATAAAATTTATTTTCACCTAGTCATAGCATATATGATGCTTTCATTTTCATTCATTTCATTAGAGATTATAGCCTTAGGTGACAGAGTTATTTTATTTTTCTTCGGAGTACATTAAGTCATAAAAGTCTGCAGACTACTCCTAGACTTGTGCTCTACTTTACTATAAAACAACAAACAAACTGGAACTGTTTTAATGTGTTCATAGTGTTAACATGTTGCTAGCCATAGGAGTTCACATCTTAGTCACATTTTCTCAGGAAATGTGAAACCTCTAAAGCTGAAAAAAAAAATATATATATATACATATATATATATATATACACATATATATATATATATACACACACACATACACAGTAAAGTACACTTTAAAAAGCAAACAAAAATTTTCTTTATAAGATTTAGTGTAACACTACATTTTTTTATTTGATTTGGTTTGATTTGTTTTTGCATCAAAGATGATGCTAAGAGTTAACTGGAACTTTTAGTTAACTTTCTAACTAATAGAGTTAACTGGAATTCTTCTCTAGTTTTTTTCTTACTTGTTGAACACTGTGTTGCTTTGATTGTGAAAATCAGAAAGCCTAGCCTCTGGATGAACAAAAAGAAGCAAAAATACAAAGTATAAGTTATTTTATAGTTTTTTAGTCCATAGTAGAAAAATAAAGTTGCTTTTTTTAATTAAAATATACAACATTTCAGCAGTATCCACTCAGCCATGTTTCTGAGTTTTGGGTTGTTGTTGTTTTGTTTTGTTTTAAGAAGCATCTGGGTGATAAGTAACAATTTTACTGTCACTTATTCCAGACATTAGTTAGTTACAAGGCTTGGCTTTTTCACTGACAAGGTTAGGTGTCAAACCCTATTCCCCGTAGCCTCTCCAAGCTCACAACATGGCCCCACTGAAAGCCCTAATGAATTATTGCCTCTTTCCAAAAAGCAGGATGCTAGCTCTAAGAAGTATTTAATGACATTCACAATTTAAAACCTTACCTAAAAATCTGTTTATGGAAGAATTAGCTTAATTAACGAGTTTGCAATGAAGTCACTCTTAATGACGTTCTGTGAAAGAGATTAAAGGTGAAAAGGAAACAAGCAGAACAAACAACCCTTTGAGCTTTTCAGGTCAGTAGTTACACTAACAATTGTCACAACTTCCCCTGAAAGGGATGGTACTTGAAGTGAGAATCAAAAAGGAAAATGTGCGATTGATCACCTCTAAGACTTTCCTCTGCTTTTCTGAAGAGCTTAGCCGTAAAGCCACAAAGGGAGCAGCTTACTAGGTCAAAAGCCTCTTGATATTTTTTAAGGCACCTGTATTAGTTTTCTGTTGCTACCATAATAATTTGCTACATACTTGGAGGCTTAAAACAACACCCATTTTTCATCTCACAGGGTCTATAGTTCAGAAATTCAGCTAGACTAGACTGGGTTCTCTGCTCAGGGTGTCATAAGGTTGAAATCAAGGTGTTGGAAACTCTGTGTTCCTTTATTGCAAGTTTTGGGGAAGACCCTTCTTCCAAGCTCATTCAGGTTGTTGGCAGAATCCAGTTTCTTATAGTTGTAGGACTGAGGCTCCTGCTCCCTTGCTGGCTGTCAGCTGAGACCTCCTTTCAGCTCCTAATGAATACCCACATTTCTTCTCACATGGCCTCCTCCATCTTCAGAGCCAGTAAAGGTGTGTTGAATCACCCTTGTTCTTTGGATTTCTCTCTTTCTCTTCTGTGACCAGCAGGAGAAAACTCTCTGCTTTTAAAGGGGTCATGTGATAAGGCCTATCTCACTTAGATCATATGTGTATTTTATAGTCCACTGATTTGGACATCGATTACATTAGGAAAATCCCTTCATGACTGTATCTAGATCAGTGTTTGATTAAATAAACCAGGCACAGAAATCTTGGGCAGTTTTGGGGAGGAGAGGACATATTTAAAATTCTGTATGCCATAGCACCTCTTCCTTTAAGAGAAAAAAATCTTCAGGATGGACAACTTGGATTTAAGCCCCTGCCTGTCCCACTTGTTAGTCCTTTGTGCTGTGAACAATTGTATAACCCTACGTAGCAGCCCTGAGCTATAGCTTCTAGGGGTCATGAAGCATTGCCTTTACCCTTTGACTTCTTTCTTTCCTTAGAACCTTTCCTGTCCTGCTCAATCCTATTTATTAAACAGATCCTATCCTCATAACTGACCTCCTCACCTTCATCCAAACTCTAGTATTTATTTTCTGGTATTTGACATTTTTAATGTGCGTTTGATAATAACTTGTACATAACAGTTGCTCTGGAATACATCTTCTATGGCTAACTTATTTCTACCATTGGAGTCATGTTTTTCCCCCATGAATTGTGCCATTCAAATGGACCTTCTTCAATAATTTCTTATTTTATTTTCAACTAAATGAAAACCGTAAGTTCATGAGAGTAGCTTATATTTTTTTTCTTCATTTTTTTACTGCCAAAAATATGGTTGCTAAATCCCAATATAGACAAAGGTCAATTAAAGACTATGTAATTGTGCTACTAATGTTATTACTGAAGATATGTTAAATCACATTTAATTTTGCATGTGTGTTTTGGAAAGAAGCTTTACAGTTGAGAAAACATCCATAAGGGTAGAAATAGAATACACACAGAAAAGTATGAAAAAATGCTTCTAATAGATCTGATAGAGATTTAGAAAAACAATTGTTTAAATTAGCACAATCCTTAGGGCTGAATTGGCTGAGATCTAGAAAGAACATTACTCACCTTTCAAGGGTGTTAAACTTCTAATGGACTGAGACCTCATCCAGAAAACATGGGAATTTATGCTTTCTCCTGGACGGAAAAGCATGTATCAACTTCTTCAGTTGCAAAGTCTCACAGTAATTGACCAGGAAAACTACAATTTCTATACAAATGCTAGATGACCATAATCCCTCCTCACACAAGTAACATTCCTTTCTCATGTATGGATATTGCAATTCGTAAAAGGGCTTATCACACCCATCTCAGAGGATACATAAGTATATTGCAGCAAGGTCTTTGGCATTCTAAGATAGAGGACCTAGGTTATTAAAAGCACAGATACAGAACACTGGCAGGAATGTGTGTTTTCACAAAAGAGTGTGTATTTTCACTGAATAGCATATACTGCAAATTGATACAATGCAGTTTGGTAGAAAAGACACTAATTTGAATTTAGGGTATGTGGATTTTAATTCAAGCCCTGTCTCCAAATATAAGCTCCTTTATTTAGCTTGAATCTCAGTTCCATCAGTTAAATGGGAATGCAGGTCTAGATTTTTTTTAAGGTCTCAGTGAGTTGAGACTCTCTGGTGACAGCTAACCGTGGGTTCAGTATATATGCCACATCTCTGTAAATGGTCACTTCCTAGGCAAGCTATTATTACAAAAAGCTATGCTCCAGGATAAACTTCTGGGAGTCAAGAAAGCTTAGTTGTCATTCTGATTCTACCATGAATGTGGTATAACCGTGATGGCTTTGTCTCTTTCAATCTCATTTTCTCATCTCTAAAATTAGACTAAGACTTTCTATAGTGACTTAATAGTGTTATTTTTTTTGAGGATCAAATCAAATAACAGACATGAACCTGCTTTGAAACCTTTAAAATCATATATAAATGTAAGGGATAATAAATATATCCTAGCAAGTTTCTTTGATAAACAATTTATTCTGCCACTCAGTTAATGGATGTTTTCATGAATACGTTTTTAAATGAACTGGGCCTCAATTTTCTTATCTGTGAAATGAGGAAGATGACCTAGATCAGTGATTTTCTTAAGGGCATTTTATATTTTTTAGCAGCAGAACTCTGATTTCACACAAAATATCAAGTGGAATCTTACATATATATCAGCCAAAAAACAAAGCAATTCTGAGTATGACCCAGAGCCTTGCCTTCCAAGCTTCCTTCTCATTGCACTCCATACCATAACTTCTCATGCATTTCTATAAAACCCTGCAACTCTGAGGGGTTCTGAGTGAAAACAGATGGACCAGATAATCCTTAATCTGTCTTAATCAGTTTGAAATATCTGTTTAAAATTATGACAACTGAAGAGAGCTAGTCACTGGTTTTTATATAGAATATTTTGGTTCCAAGAAATGAATAGGAAGTAATTCAACTTCTTTAGTAACTTTTTCTTCATTCATTTACCCTTCGATTTCTGTACCTTAACAGATCATGATGTCTTCTCAATTATGAAATGAAGATTGTTGTCATAAAATATATTTACTATTTCTATTTCATTAGATAACAAAGCAGATAAATCAATTTTTCATTTAAACCATCATTCTAAAACAACTATTTCTAGTGCTCCATCACAAGAAGTAGTTATTACCAGCTACAAAAATGACTGTGAAATTTATATAGCAAAACTGACAAATTCCACAACACTTGCCAAGAAAACTCAATACCCTAGTGATATTAGTAAATGCATAGAAAGTCCCAGACCCATTAGGCTGTCCCATTTCAGAACATGACATTTTATTTCTTCCCGAGTGATGAAAACTAAATTTGCAACCTGAAAATTATATAGCTTTCTGGTGCTTTTCTAAAAAACATATTGAAAATAGTTGGTTATAAGTGAGCTAAAAATGGGTAGTGCCACTATTCAAACAAAGTATGTAATTATTGAATAAGTACTTCCTTTACATCCAATACACATACCTCAGGAGTTCAGAATGCCACTTAAAAGAAGACGTGCATTTGTCTTAAACTTACAACAAAGTTTACCACAGAAGCCAACATTTATAGCTACTAGGGATGTTCTGCTATCCAATTAGAAACATAATTTTATAACTAATTGAAGGAGTGCATATATATATATATGTATATATATATAGTTAATTTTAGAAAAATATATGTCTCATGGGTTTTTTAAAAATGACAAAGTTAGTGCTATAAATTCCTTCATGATTTTTCAAAAATGACTTTGGTTTAGAGAATGAAATTATAAATGTTATTGATCTATTAAGCATATTATTTCATGCAGAGAGTTTAATAAAAAATACTAAAAATAAGTGTTTTACTTTGTAAACCAAAAATAAAATTCTACGCCCCACAACTGACTGATGGATCTCCCCCTCAGCCAAGGACATTCCAAAGTTAACCTGAAAAACTAGTTCAGGCCATAATGGGAAGTGGCAGTCAGACCTACCTCAAAATCCCCTTCTCCCGTTAGTATTTAGGCACAGCTGACCAGCACTAACATTAAAACAGAGACCTTAAGACTGATAGAATAGCCTCTTTAAGTTTATAAGAAACATTCCCTTCTATTCATTCGATTTGCATAATGTGAACCTTGGTCTCCACAACCCCTTAACAAAGACATTCCCTTCTATTGATTCTAGGTCTTTATACAATAACTTAACTCTTTCAACCAATTGCCAGTTAGAAAATTCTTGAGTCCACCTATGACCTGGATGCCCCTGCTTCAAGTTGTCCCACCTTTCCAGACCAAACCAATGGACACCTTACATGTATTGATTGATGTCTTATGTCTCCCTAAAATATATAAAACCAAGCTGTAGCCAGACTGCCTTGAGCACATTTTCTCAGAATCTCCTAGGGGTGTGTCAAGGCCATTGGTCACTCATATTCGGCTTAGAATAAATCTTTTCAAATATTTTACAGGGTTGGACTTCTTTTGTTGACAACTGTTAATATATCCTATGCTGAAACTATTTTGAACCTTAACCAAAATAAACACCAATTTAAATATGTGGCTTTAGTGTTCATGGTTGACTGTTATCAGGAAAATTGATAAGTCCGACTATTATCACCTGACATGTCAATAATCTCTAAAGTGAGATTGGTCTATGAGATCACTGAGGTAATGTGCTGAACTACATACATTGGAATATAGATTAGTTCTTTCTCATGCCTGTAAAAAAGTTAATCTCTTAAAGAAACAAATGCAAAAGAAATCTAACAAAGAAATTATGACACAGCAAAATGTGTTTCACATATACTGTGATTAACATCTGAAGGAGATCAGAATATGCTACCCCAAAATATGCCACTTTGGCTAAAGATTATTTTAAGCTGAAGGCGATTAGAACATCAGGCACAGGATGAGCTCTCTGCCCTTGCCCTATCTGAGGTCATACATTACCCTTTTGTAAAGGAAATTTCCACTTGTAACGAAATTTCCGTATGTAAAGTTGTCTTCCTCACCCATACCAGAAAGAGGGGAATGGTTCTTGTCATTGGAGATGGCACCAAGATAAGTGTGCATAATCAACCCCTATCCACCGTTATTTCCCCCATGTATTTTCTAGTCACCTTCCCACAATTTACTCCAGAGAATCTCAAACTACTTTCCTTTGTCTAGTCACTTCTGAATAATTTATCACTCTTTGTTAAAATGGCATATAATCCCCTTGGTCTAAAGGCCCCTTAGAGTTTTTTCTTCTGTGAAGATCCAGTGCATGTAGAAATATTAAAACCAAAAAAGTTTATGTGCCTTTTCTTTTGATAATCTGTCTTTTCTCAGTTTAATTCACAGGTCTCTAGATCCAAAATCTGAGAAGGTGGAGGAAGATATTTTTTTTCCCTCCCTTACACATCTACAGTCACTTTACAGACCAACCAATGTATCTGTCTTCTCAACGGTGCAACTTGGCAACTAAATAATATAAGACAACATAACATAGAGGTTTGAAAGACAAAGTGAAAGAAAACTACATATAATGTTATAAAGGGTATTTTAATTAGACACAATGTAAATTAGCAGAAATTGGACTTGGACCAAATAACTGAGGTTGCTTTTCCTGTATTCATGGACATTTTGATACACAATAAAGATACTCTAGTCCAAGTGCCTAGAATTTTAAAAATAGCTACATAAATTTATTAATTTGATTTTAACCATTTAAAATACTGTATCATTTCAGACATTAAAATATAAAAATGTAAAATTTAGAGACATGAAGTAACTGTAAACAAGATTGGACCTCAATTTTTCTCTTGTGATACTTCTACAATATGCAAGTAATTTTCATCTATTCTTTTATGTTTTCTCAGTGGGAATATATATGCCTTGTAAGTCACCATCTCTTGAAATGGGTTTAACAGTACAATAATAGGTGTTACTGTTAAAAAGCAAAGAAAAAAGACAGACTTGGGAAATTCTGGGTTAGAAAATGTTACATATATTGCTTTGCTGTAATACATCTCAGAGCCTTTAAGGCTAATATTAATTACCAATCCAGGGAACGTGCATTAGAAAACATCATTTTAAGTAAATGGATCACTTAGCTAATAAGTATTTGGCAAGGGTTATATGGCTGTCCGAATGAATCTTTAGATAGCTTAATAAGCAAATTGATGGATGTGCTTCAGTCCTCTTGCAGTAGGTATTAGGATCACCAAAATGACCCAAATAAATTAATTGCCCAATTTAGATTTGGTGATCCCCCAGTACTAGATTTGGTGGTTTTACATTGGCTTGGTCTCCAATTCAGCACCATATGTTTCAGAACAGATGTATTAGATTTCTTAAATTATCTTTTGTGTGTGAACAGGAATACTTAGTGTGTTAGTAATATCCAGCATTTCTAATCCTTATCTTCCTTTTTTTTTGAGTCCCTCGTCACCTTTTAGGTTTATCATTACTATCAATACTTTGCCAGTAGACTACTGACTGCTAATTTATGACATTCTCTGCATTTATGAACAAGTATCGTGAGGAAAGGAAAGAAATACAATTCTTGCTCCCTAATGTCATTGTGATTTCAGGAAGTGTTAGAACATTTTTGGCAACCTTGCTTAATAGTCTTTAACAAGCTGAGTTAAAGAACTTTATTCTTTCAAACTTAGGATTTGTCATTATTTTGAGATTCATTAGTTTAATTAGTTAGAGCATTGTGCTAATGAGCCCAAGCACATGGATTTGAGTCATATAGGCCAGTTAATTTTGTACAGAAAAAATATTTTGTCTCCCCCCATACTAGGCCCTTTGCCATTAACCAAGCCTCTAATGAATATCTACGTTTTGATCATAAAGGAAACTCATCACCACTGCTTAAAAAATAAAATAAAAAGGAACAGCCAGGATCATATACATATGCAGGCAGTGCACTTATTCATCATTATTCACTAATGGATCTTTGGCCATACCTCTATTACCAGAAAGGGGTCCAGATCCAGGCCCCAAAAGAGGGTTCTTGGACTTTACACAAGAAAGAATTCAGGGTGAGTCCACAGAATAAAGTGAAAGCAAGTCTATTAAGAAAGGAAAGGAAGTAAGAATCACTACTCCAGAGCCAGAGCAGTGGCATGGACTGTGTATACTTATAGTTACTTCTTGATTATATGCTAAACAAGGGGTGGATTATTCATGAGTTTTCCAGGCAATGGACGGGGATTTCCCAGGAACTGAGGGCTCCTCCCCTTTTTAGACTACATAGGGTAGCTTCTGGATGTTGCCATGGCATTTGTAAACAGTCATGGCACTAGTGGGAGTGTCTTTTTGCATGCTAACACATTATAATTAGCATATAATGAGCAGTGAGGATGACCAGAAATCACTTTCATTGCCATCTTGGTTTTGTTGGAACCTGGCTGGCTTCTTTACTGCATCCTGTTTTATCTGCAGGGTCTTTATGACCCATAATTTGTGCTGATCTCCTATCTCATCCTGTGACTAAGGATACCTAACCTCCTGAGAATTCAGCCCAGTAGGTTTCAGCCTTATTTTCCCCAGCCCCTATGCAAGATGGATTTGGCCTGGTTCAAATGCCTCTGACACCTCTAAACACACCCTGCTTTACTTAAGGAAACTGACCCAAGAAGAAAATTCAAGATTTGATGACATTTTAATTAACAAGTGCTTCATTTTAACTAATAATTTCAAGTTGCTTATTCTCTTATACAACTATGAACATGTTTTAAATGGAAAAATACTATGTGCAGTATTGTAGCAAACATAAAAACAATTAAGAGATTCAGGGGATGTGAATCTAGACTTGCTGAAGTTTAATTACACTGTATTTTCATAAAGGAATCCCATTCACTTTAATTTTGTTTCTAAATTATGATGTCCTTTTCTTTTCAAAGCACATTGTAAATAAGAGCACAGAACATCAGTTGGAATAGAGAAAACAGCAATTGCTTCCTATCCCTTGTCATTTAAAAATAACAAAAATGACAACTTGTCTGAAGAAAAGTTTTTAAATTTGACTAATGTTCCTTTGTGTGAAATATAATATACTTGCAGTTCAAAGTGGAAAAAAACTAATCCAAGAGAGGATCGTCATCACAGAACTCAAAAGAATGATTGATTTGATAGTTTTCTATATTATATTCAATATAAAATTCCATTTTATTTGGTTTGTCAGGAATCCCATATATCCTTTAAACATGACAGATGATTATCTGAGAATAAAAATGTCTATGACCAAAAGTCCAAAATTCGAACAAATTCACTAATCTCTAAGTTGATAAAGGCCAGTCCTAGTTTACAGAGCTACATATGGTTATTGCATGCTTTCTGTAAATGAAAGAACTATAATCTCTTCCACAAGCGTATAGAGGTTTCTATTTTCCCTTTAGTCGCTGATGTAGCCAAGAATCGTACTACAGAAAGCTACAGAAACTATTAAATTTTTTTCAGATTTAAAATCTGAAGTTATTTTGTAGGTCCAAATTAATCTACTCATAAAGGCACAAACTTATAACTTCAGTTCCAGTTTTTTAAATTTTGTATTTCCTCTGGAAGAATAAAAGACAGGTCTTTTGATATGGATAAATAGGGATGAATCCTAGTTTTTGGAACCTGAAACTTACATGTTAACTCTCTTTAAAAAAAAATACAAAATTACCATACAAAATTTTGTATAACCAGAATATTTATTTATAAAGAGAGGTTACAACAAATGCCAAATTTATAGAAGCTGACAAATATCACAAGCATTATAGTATCCAAGAAAATTATATACTTTTAATAATAAGCTGCTTGACACATCTCTACAATATTTTTCTTTTCCCATTTTAAGAACACCAGTGGATGCCTGAAAGTGTAAAGACTACCAAACCCTGTATGTATTATGTTTTTTTCCTATACATAAATATCTATGATACTTTTTCCCAACATTTTTGGGTGCCTATCATTGGGTGGCCTCTTCATATGAAAATGATTTTGTAATATCAGGCCTCAAAAGAGGCCAGTGCAAGTGAAGGGCCCTCAATCTTAAACTTCATTAGCTCCATGGTAAATCTGCCTCTATTTGTATCCGTTATTCAATCAATGTGTGGCTGTTCATAAGATATAAAATAAGAACAACATGCTGTTGCAAAATATGCATCACTATATATCTATATCAATATCTGTATCTATATCTATAAACATAGATGTGTATAAAAAAGATTACGTGAATTATAAATTTTGGACTGTATTTCAGGGTGCAATATATCCTCAAAGAGATACAAATTGTGTGGTGGGAGTGAGAGGTAATATTTATTTTATGCAAATAAATTGAGGTTACCAATCCCTTTTATCTGCCTACTTCAATTAAGTAGTGAAAGAGATAGTGATTTATACAATTCTGAGGTTGTACTTATCATTATATAACTCACTATCTAGAACTAAAAACCAAACATGAAGTAGAAAGTCTATTTAACAAATTAATATGGCTAAAAAGTGCCTGGGATGTAGAGTTCTTCAATAAATATTTGTTTATGAATGAATAGATGAACTAACAAATGAGTGAATGGATAATACAGCTATATCCACCTCCCTTTTCTTTTGCCTCATTTTACCTCAATGACTGCTTTCGCTGCCTAATGAAGTCTAATTTTTTGAGTGCTAAATTACATTGAAATATTTTTATCGGGCACTTCTTGGCAGTTTTTATGTTATCTCATTTATGTTTCTAATAACAATTCTCAAGGTATTTTCATTTCTCAATACATAGTTATTGAAATTGCAAGAATTTGAGTAACTTATCAAATGTTCTACAGGTAGAATGTCATAGAATCACAAGTTGAATCGAGGCTTTCTAGATTCTTAGGTAATATACATCATAGCCATTTATTTTTCCTACATGTCATGCCGTAAAAACATAGCCAAAACAAACGGAGCTTATTAAATTAAAATTGTGTTACATACATCACAAGTTCTAGGCAAAAAATGTAATATATTATGTCAAAAATAATTACAATGGGAAGTCTTTGTGTCTGTTACAATGTACAGATTTATTCTTTTTATTTCCTTTCATTTTCATATCCATAAATTGCTCTTCGTAGTCTCAGTTTTGAAACTGGGTCTGGTCTGGTTTGAGCAGTAGCGCGTCAAGGGATCAGATGAATGTTAATAGAAAGAAATAGCTATATGCAGAGTGATCAACCTCATCAAGATAGGCTGACAGGTTTGAAGAGCCAAGCACTTTTACAACTGCCAAGCAGTATTTTTCATACTACCTCAAAAAGATTCCCTGGTTGAATAAACTGTTAATATGCCCCCGCTGGAGAGTCACAACACATATTTACGTATTAAAGAAACACAGGAAATCCTCCGTATAAACCCGCACCACGCCTACCTCCCCCAACTGCAATTTGTTCCTTTGCTGCCCCCTAGAGGGCCTTGGCCAGAGTGCACACGCCATCACTGCCTTCTCTCCTAGTTTCTCTTTCTATTGCAGCCTACACTGCCTAAACTCGGGTCTCCGGAGCTCAAAGTAAACAGGGTTTGAACACCAATTTGTGGTCTTTACAACATTTGCTAACTGCTAACACCCTTCTCTTCCTTAGAGAGTTTGCATACAGGAAATCATCTTGAAGGGATTAGGTGACTTCAATTCCTTTCTTCCCTATCATCTTCACTTCCACACCAGTCTCCAGATGAGCATTTTACCCCGCTGGAGTAATGCAGAAAAGTTGAAAGAGATGTAGCATGGTATAAATTTGAAAAGTTACAGTAGTGAAGTTGAAGGAAAAATAAGAGAAAAATAATTTAAAAAGAAAAAAGTATCTCTACTGCCTCTCCTCCTCAGGACCCTGAGTTTGCCTATTCCTTATGTCCCATCCTCCTCCTCCTCCTCCTCCTCCTCCTCCTCTTCTCTGAGACCTAATCCACTTGGGGATTACAGACTATTTTCCAGTTATCTATGATTTATCTAAATCTAGTTTTTGGATCTAAATCTGGTTTTGGAAGTGTGGGTGTTAAGTAATTCAGTCACACTATTCAAGAATAACAAATGTCATTGGAAGACATCATTACTTATTTTGATAAACTGCAAAAGTCTTACCAACACAGCCTACCCACTTCAGCATCTTCCATAGAATAAATGATCCAAGGATATAATACATAAAATGAGAAGCTAGAGTCATAAGTAATCTTATTTGTATGACAGTGCTAAGCAGTTTGTCCTTTTGGGATCATGACCCTCAGCGAAGCAGGTAATATTTCCTTGGCACTGAGCTGAGGGCACCATGGAAAGGGACTGGTGGAAACCAAACAGGGTGCCAATGCTCCAACTATCAGAGCCTGAGCGCTAGTAATAGCAATGGGTACTACAGTGCCCCCAGATAACTGAGTTAGACGACTAATTGTATGAACTAGAACACTAGGTTTGGAGTTGGAGTAAAACTCAGATTTGATCCATCCACTACAAGAACACTGAACGCTGGGTCTGAAAAAATATCGAATTCAAAAATCCATCAATTGACAAAGTGAAGGTTTCTGAAGGATTCTTTATTATGACAGGATTAGGTTCAGCCTGAAGGAGAGACTAGTGCGTCAAGCTCCAGCAACAGGACTAGAGAAGGTGGAGGCTAATAATAACAACATTCACAGAGTTGGGAGTCTAGGTCCAGTATTTTATTTTCATTGCCAATTTTTCATTCAATTTTTTTTCTTTAAAAGGAAAACCATTCTGTGCTCCAAACCCTTTCCCTTCACATTCTAGCCTGACAAAAAAGATAACCAGGATAGAATCAATAGTGTGCCAAACTGCCTTTGTGGTTTCACCTCATTTAGAAGTTACTCAAGAAAGGACAATTACATTTAAAATTCAAGACATCTTTTTATTATATGAAAGTACAATGATTCACCATTTTCTACCCTATGTGAAAGAAAGTATAAAAGGAATAGTTGAGACCAGCTGCATTTTTGCAATCGAGAATAATCCTGGATTTGGATATTTTATTTAAAGGCAGAAACTGACATCCAGCTAAGTTTTAGTAATGAAAAAATAAAAATTGTCAGTTAAGTTTTAGTAATGATGAAATAAAAATTGTTCAATCTCAAAGGAAAAACAAAAATCCTATGCTGATTCTCTAAACATATGTGTAATCATTTAAAATGGTATGTCTTCAGTAATCCAGCCAATTAAAAATGGCTCAAAATAGCCACTCATTAAATCCTTTGTTGACTATACCATAGGCATTGATTTTAAACGGAAAAAAAGAGCAGTTTTCCTATATGTTTCAATGAAATACACAGTATATTTGTTATCACATATCAGAAAATATAACTGATTTTACAAAGCATACAAAAGTTAAATCTACTTAGTTCACAGTCATATAATAGAAATAAAGAGGCTTAAAAAGTAAAGAAGGCTCAGAGTAGTGTGAGATTAGTCCAGGATTCTTGAAAAATGTGTATTTGTATCAATCTCAATATATTGCTTTGGAAACATTATGTGGTTGGTTACATATGTGTGTGCATTTCCTAAATTTAAAGCAGTAGCTGATACCTATGTCCTGAAGAGATGGCCACATAGAAATCTTGATGGAATAGGAAAATTCATTCTCATTGTTAATGAAAAAAAAAGGATTCTGCTTTTCTCAACAAACAAAACTGTTGGAATCATTCACCTCACCATGCAACACTTGGATAACTTAAGGCAAAGCCTGTCCTAAAGAAACAAGAAAGATAGAGACTCTTAATAGCATTCTAATCATTCTACTCTTTAAAAAACAATAATTTTCCCCATTCACATGCTGCCATCAGAACACAGGCCAGTAGCACACAGATGAAAATCCTCATCTGGTACAGTTTGCAGCTATTCATTTGCAGAAAAATAAGAGTACAGTAGGATAAATTAATTCTTCAGGGGAAAATAGCAACCTTGAGAACAACCCCACATTTACAATCATTTATAATTTATAATAATTTATAATCAGAGCTCAGTGCTTCAACAAAGTTTAGCTATAAACATAAGGCTGTAATTGCAGGTTCTTGTGAAAGAAATTCAGCTATAGCTTTTATCCATTGCAATTGTGGAGCTGTTCAAGCCTACTGGAAAAAAAAAATCTTCTATATGACCTGACTACCAAACAGTTGTCACACCCCTATTAATTACAGAGGTTGTTGAAGTAGTTAAGAATTCTTATCAAAATCTTTCCTCTATAGAAAGCCCTTCTTTTCCTCCCCTCCTTGGACTTTCAGTAAAGCTTTTCTCAGAGCAGGGAACGAGTTCAAACTTTTCCCAGTTATTGGCCCAAGCACTATAGCACACTTGTAATATATATATTTTTTATTTTGGTAGTGTTGTAAGGCCAGTCCCAGGTCTAAAAAACAAAAAAACAAAAACCAAAAAAACCTTGCAAGTCATATACAGGAGGGAATGGAGAAATGTTTTTACTTTCATTTCACAGATATGCCCTTTTCAAATATTCTTATACATTATAGTGGTGGAGAGGGGGGAGTGTGTCGAAAGATTTCATTCATCTATGTTTTCAGTAATAGTACCCTCTAGTGTCTCCAGCTGAGCTATGCATTTGGTGAGCTGCTAGGTAAAGCAGTTAAACTACCGACAGCATAGAGCTCGGCAACTAGCAGACGTTCTCCCATTTCTCAATCTTTAGCTTCTGAAGAAATTCATTTGTCTTTTGTGTATCTGTACCAGTTTCAGCCTTATTATCATTTGTGACGTGAGTGCCTGAACACTAGAAATATCTACCAATTAAATGTAAAACTGCCTGTACAAATTATGATAGTAAAAATGCTTGGAATTGAGAAAGTACTTTTAACTTCTCATATCATTTGCATATGCACTATAATATTTGTAGGTCACGGTACTGTTCCCCTACCCCTGTGACGGCACATGAATCTTTGTTGTTGCTTTTAAAGAGAGAAGCAGAATGATTTCACTTGGGATAAAGAGAAATGAATTCTTAACTAAGGCTTTTGCTTTAAGCAGTCTCTATCCCTTTGAGGTTTATGTTATCTTTTAATTTCCCTTAACATCTTTATTTTTTTATGTCTTGGAGAGTGACAACTTCTTAGCTTTATCTTAGACATTGTGCTGAGCATTTTAGGTGAATTACCTTATTTAAATATCACTATAATATTTTGAGGTGGACAAGGTTATTATCCCCAATTTTAGATGAAGGAACTGTAGCTTTTTAGGACAGCTCTGTCCAAAAAAATACGTAATGCAAGCCACACATGTAATTTGAAATTTTCTAAAAATATTAAAAATACACAGTTGAAATTAATTTAATAATATATTTGTTGAACCAATGAGTCAATATATTATTTCATCATGTAACTGATATGCAATGATAATGGTATATTATGTTATATTATATTATATTATATTATATTATATTATATTATATTATATATTGAACCAGGGTCTTGCTCTGTTGCCTAGGCTAGAGTATATTGCCACAATCATAGCTCACTGCAGCCTTCGAGTCCTGGGCCTAAGTGATGCTCCCATCTCAGCCTCCTGAGTAGCAGGGACTACAGGTGTGCACTGCCATACCTGGTGAATTTTTTATTTTTAGTATAGATGAGGTCTCACTATGTTGCCCAAGCTGGTCTGTAACTCCTGAGATCAAGCAATCCTCCTGCCTTGGTCCTCCAAAGTGTTGGGATTACAGGCCTGAACCATGGCACCTGACCAATATATTTTACATACGTGTGTGTGTGTGTGTGTGTGTGTGTGTGTGTGTGTGTGTGTGTGTGGTGTGTGTGTGTGTGTGTGTGTGTGTGTGTGTGTGTGTGTGTGTGTGTGTTTATGTGATATGCCTTCAAAATTGGGTGTGCACTTTACACTCGAAGCATATGTCAACTAGGGCAAGCCACATTTCATGTGCTCAGTAGCCACATGTGGGTAGTGGTTATCTTATTGGACAATACAGGTCTAGAGATTAATTTCTTCACAGCCAGACAGCTAGAACACAGCAGAGCCAGGACTCCAAATTTGGTCAAAAATCAAAGGTTTTTTCTTAACTACTGAGCATCACTCCCTCCTACTGATTGCAATTATTGCTGATGGTTTAATATTAAACATTAAAAATATCATGGAGAATGGGTTTTATCCAGTCTTTCTGTTTCATTCCCATACACCAATCTACTTTCCCAATAGCAATGATGATCTATTGATTATAACATGTCTGTGCAATGAATAGTGCAATTTGTGATGTAAAACACACACAAAAAAGAATGGAATTTAGTGCAAAATAACTGTCACATGATAAATACAAATTACTCTGTTGTCATCTATCTGCATGACATGTACACTCCTTCTCTGAACAGAGACTATATGGAAAGACAGATCACAATGAGATGACAGATTGCTTGATAAGGGATGTTTCATGCAAGGTGAATTGAAATAACAATATTTGATTGGCTTCATCAATCTCATATCAAGCGTGATTTTGTCAGAGAAATGAAAACGTACATGAATAGGTGTTGCCAATGCTCATCTCTCTGAGTCTTCTTTCACCAGGATTCTATGGCTGATCAATCCTTTTTCACATGGGCATGTTATTTCTTGGTTTTAATCAATTCTTACAGGCCTGAGAAACATCCTTACTCACTGACGTTTTTGAAAACTCTTCTTTGATCCATTATATAATCAGAATGGCTTTATAGTTTATCCCTCAGAGAATAGGCATATTTCCATGTTTATGGGGTATATATTACCATAATTTCCCTTTTATGATCATAGCAGAACCCTGGTCTAGGTTCCTAATGGGAACACTGAAGAAACAAAATGCAATAAATATCACAGTTCCTTCCTGACACCTCATCCAAAAACCAGATTCCCACAGTGCCCTTTTTGC
Organism: Hylobates moloch; assembly: GCF_009828535.3. NCBI lineage: Eukaryota > Metazoa > Chordata > Mammalia > Primates > Hylobatidae > Hylobates > Hylobates moloch. The sequence continues at coordinate 75,490,872 of NW_026652282.1, forward strand.
TTTTGAGGACTTTTGTTAGTCATAAAATTTTTGATGTAATGCACATTCTGAAAATGTGTCACTACACAATCTGAAGACCATATGCTAAGGGGCAACACAATGGACTGGACGTAACATGGGTTGGAATTTCCTGTGTATTTTATAGCTATAATACCTTGGGCATTTTTACCGAGTCTCTGTTTTCTCATTTGTTAAGGGAAACATGAAGTTAATAATACCTACCTCATAGAATGGTTTGGAGGATTAATAGGACAATTTATATAATGCAGATGGTACATTAAAAATATTCAGTAATGGGGAGTCCTTCTGTCTGTAGTCAGAAAAGCGTCTTCATCAGTCCTTTTAAAGTTAGAATGCCTAGAGCTTTTTGCCAGGTGCCTTTTGGTTATTCCGTTGCTCATTGGTGCCACCATCAGACAGAACACAGGAGAAAAGAAAAGGGGGGAAATTTTTCATTATTTTCAGATGTGGATTTCTGTCAGTCTTTTCGACAGACTCAATTTCTTAGGTAATTTTCTGGATTACTTAGTTCAACTAGTAGAGTCTCCTTGGTCTGTAAGTAATGTTTCTAATCTATTCAGATCATTTCCTATTGGACTATAAACCTAAAACTAAATGCTCTGCTTCATATTATATATAGAAGAATCCAGATTAACTATAAAGTAACCATGTAGCTGAATTTATGAGTTATAGACCCCGAATAGAAATCTAGAGTCTGTTACTCTTTAGCATCATGGTCTTGTGCAAATCACCTGTCCTCTGTGAATTTCAGTTTCAGGAATTGCAAAATGGAATAATAATATTAACCTCATAAGTCTGTCATGATGATAACTTTAAATACTTTAAACGGTAACAAAATAGTTCTCTTCTCCTGCCTAGGGATTAAATGGAAATCTTCAGAAATCAATTAATTGGCATCTAATGTGGATGTTATGAATAATTCTTAGTATTTGAAAGCACTCCCATAGCATGCCTGTGCCACACTGTCCCTGGATCAATCAGTGATTTTATTTGCATTGAGTTCCTGCCATCTCCCATGACACAGTCTCATCCAGTAGTGCAGTCCCCAAGAGTCAGAGCTATAACCATTTAGCAGCTTCTGATTTCCTCTCTCAGACATTTCCTAGCTCCCAAGAAGAGTACAATGCATGTGCTGGATACTCTGAATAATGGAGGGACAGTTACAGAAGGAGCAAAATGTAATAGTGAAGTGTCTCCTCATACCTGTACAAGTAAACATTTCTCTGTTTTCTTTCATGCAGACCTGCATTGAGCTGTGGTGCTGATGTTTCTCTTAGTAGTATGGCTTTCGGTATAAAAATATGCAAAAAAGTGACGTGAGGAATATTTGAACTAAGGTTTTAACCTTCAAAATATCAGGAATGGGAAAGGAGGCAGCTAAGAAGATGGAGAAGGATATACTGGGGAAATAAGTCATAAGGATTTGCCTTTCAGTTAAAAAACTTTCCCTGAAGAAGCTATTAGAGAAAAGCAACTTATTATAATTCTGAAAATTTTTCCTTCTTGATGTTTTATCTCTATGCAGATGTCATCTCCTCTTCCATTCAGTAGACAAAAAATAAAAAATGGATACTGTGTTATTGGTGCTCTAAAACATTCTCTACTTTTTCTCCTTTTATTTCAGGAAAAAGAGCCACCTCCTTTCAAAAAATTTCACAGCACCAGAAAGACAAGTTTTTCTACAGGATAAGCATGGAAAGTGGATTTTCCCCATAAAATCGTACACCTTTCTGGAGAGAGGAATTTAGAAAATTCACCTGGTTCATTCTCTGGCGTCTGGGTAAATTTAAGGAGTTGTTCCTTGAAACAAGAATAAGAGTTGACCAGCTGGGGTGGTTTTGATGTTGTTACTACTGGTTTTTTAATCACATGCCAGGAACGGGGGAATTGGCCCCTACTTCCTTATACCCATGACCCTTCGAAGGCATAAACCAGCCACATATCTCCTGGTAGCTTTAGTGGTCCTTGGGGACCTGGCACCCAGATGCCCACCCAGCCGTCGCCTACCAGGCAGCCAGAGCTCTCTGGCAAGCACCAGGCATGAGGCTCCGGGCTGGTTTCCTCCCTCTCTTGCCCCCTTTCCTACCTTGGAAAAGTGCCGTCCATGCCCGCGACGCTGCCTGGTCTCTGGCAGCAATGCCACCTGACTCACTCCTGCTTGCTCTCTGGGGTAGCCAAATGCTAGGTCGCTAGAACTTCTCCTTCCCTCCTTCACACACACACACACACACACACCCCTTCGCTGCTGTCAGAGGATTAATCTGGTAAGGCGATTGAAGTACCAGACCCCGCTCACAGTTGAATATGATACATGCAAACAGCCTCTCAGCTCCAACTGTGACTTTGCCAGGCTCCTGCCCCTACTTCCCCTAGTCTGCCTTAAGTATCCTTTGTATGAGAAAATGGTGCTGTAGGATGCTTGTTCTCTAGCTGGAGTCAGGGCAGCCAGCGGGATCACAAGAAAAACACACAAGAAAAATCAAACTTCTCTGAGAAAATGTGAATGAGTGAAACTTAAAGGGAAGCCTAAGAGAACAGTGAGCAGAGGACCGAGGAGAACATTGCATGCCCTGGGTTTTGCTCAGGAAAGCTAGCAGCCCGAAAGCGGCGCGTTTTCTTCAGCAGCGGGTCCCGCACGCGAGAGTGCTGCCAGCACGCTTTCTGCCTCCTTCTCCAGGAGGCGAGCAGTAACTTCCTAAGCTTACCTCCATCTCTCCCCCGCCCTTCTTGCTGGTTCTCCGTCAGAGGGGAGGGGCCGCCTCCGGATCGATGGGGGATGTGAGGCGCAGGGAGTGGGGACCAGAGGGGGGTACTCAGCAGTTGGTGCTGCGCCATCCCTTCCCAGCAGGAGGCCCGGACACTGGTTCACTTCTCTCCCCACGCCTTCCCCTGGTTCACCCCCCTTCCTTCCCCTTTCTCCCCCTCTGTTAAGTCCCTCCCCCTCGCCATTCAAAAGGGCTGGCTCGGCACTGGCTCCTTGCAGTCGGCGAACTGTCGGGGCGGGAGGAGCCGTGAGCAGTAGCTGCACTCAGCTGCCCGCGCGGCAAAGCGGAAGGCAAGCCAAACAGAGTGCGCAGAGTGGCAGTGCCAGCGGCGACACAGGCAGCACAGGCAGCCCGGGCTGCCTGAATAGCCTCAGAAACAACCTCAGCGACTCCGGCTGCTCTGCGGACTGCGAGCTGTGGCGGTAGAGCCCGCTACAGCAGTCGCAGTCTCCGTGGAGCGGGCGGAAGCCTTTTTTCTCTCTTTCGTTTACCTCTTCATTCTACTCTAAAGGCATCGTTATTAGGTAAGTAACTGGACTGGGTACCTGTACAGGGTGCTGTCAGGGAGGCGTGAGCTCCACACTTAGTGCGCGGACACTGCCCGCTGCCTGTCCCTGAGGTCTGAACTATGACAACGGGGTGGTTTTAAAGACGCTTCTGCTATTCTCCCTTCCCCCTTCTCTTCCCGGGAGGTAAGAGAAAGAGCAAACCCCGGAGGTGAGCGCAGGGAGAATATCTTTTTGCACTACCACAGCTGCGCTTGGTTACTTTGGGAAAACTCTCACTTTTGTCAGAAATGTGTCGGCGCATGAATTTCCCCGACATTGGCTGTGCAAAAAGGTCTCTCCCTTTAATGGGTACAGCCAGCTTCAGCGAGGCTGAGGGAAACTCTAAGATTGGGGCGGGTGTTGACAAAAGAGCACGTCCCGGACTCCCAGAGTCGCCCGACTGAGAGATTGGAGCTGAGGGGCGATGCCTCTAGCCGAGAAACTACCCCTGGCCTCGCTGCGCTCCTCTGGGGGCTCGGGTTTGGATCCCTGCCAGGCTGGCTCCAACCGTTGAGGGTACGACCCTTGGCGCAGAGCGGAGAGCCAGGAGCGCACAGGGTTCCCGGTGCTGTTTCTCTTGGCGCTCGCCTCCCCGCCCTTCCTTCCCGCCCTATTTATGGGGCTGTACTCAGCCAGCACCTGCTGAATGTGGAGATGGTAGGTGTGAGAAATACTGCCTATTTTTTTTAAATCAACTTATCATCTAGCCGAAGAACGGCATCATTTTCTCATTTAAAAAAAAAAAAAAAAGACTTTTCTAAGAGTATTGCCAGACATAAAAGGGTTCCTCTTTCTCTAAAGAAATGACTTGTAATTCCTTAGCCAAATAAATAAATCAATAAACCGCCCACCTATCCCATAAATAGGTGGTGTTTTCTAAGAGAGAACCGAGAAACAGTTCACGTCCTCACAAAGGAATTCTTTTTCTTAAAGCGCGTAGCGATAAAACGGCTTTTTTTTTTTTTTTCGAGAAAAGTAATGTACCTTTTAAAAGAGGTTCATCGGAAAATGTGACTTTTTAAAAGCGAGTAGCCGCAAACGGGTACATTTTTTAGACTTTAGAAGAGCTGAGCGGCGGTCCGCCCGGGTTGCAGCTGAGACTTGCATCTGAGCGCTTAGTCGCAAAGGGACTGAGGGGTAGGAGGAGAGGTCACTTTCTCAGAGTGTATAGCCAGAGCCGCTTCCTTGCCTCTCCCAAGGAAAGACTTTTAGAGCTTAACCGAAGATGGGCCGTTTTGCTTCACAATGATTTATTCCGCGTTCCTCTGCTTCAGCCGCCTGCGGCTTAGGGTGTGGGGCGCTAGGCTGCTCATGTTAAGCGCTTATGGGTGAGTCCTAGCCTCTCCGATGCAAAATGTGGGCTGGGGGCTGGGAATTGCTATTTGCGCCACTGCGGCACACACCCACAAAGCAAAAACCGTGGGGAAGAGGGGCTAGGACAAAAGAAAAAGAATTAAAGCTCAACAACAAACAAAATAAAAAATTTTAAAGTGTCGTTTTCTTGTGTGGAAACATCACAAAATGGGATTTAAACCCAGCCTAGGATCTGTTTGTACGAAGAAAAGTGTGTGGAAAAAACTGGTTGAAAATCCGGGTAGAAGGTGGGGGGGGGGGGG
>NW_026652282.1:75495831-75538707 GCF_009828535.3 Hylobates moloch
GGGGGGCAGCAAAGATGGGGAGGAGGCGATGGTGTCATAGCAGTCGCCTGTGCGCTCTTAGCGCTGCAACCAGGAAACAACCTGAGGAGCATGCAGAGAATTCCGAACGCTGAGCACAACACCTGAGAACATAGTGGTGCTTTGTGACTTAAAGCGACCGTCTTCTTAGGCCCCCTAAAAAGTAAAACAGGTGTGACTCAAAATAGAAAAGGAAACGGTACTTGCGGGCACCCGCGCAACTTGGTAAAGACTGACGGAATTCCACTTTTAATCTTGTTTGAAACAAACTCTCGCAATCCCGGCAGGAAATTCCAGCGCCAGGGCTGGCCTTTCCTCTGTAGGTCTGTGTGTGTGTGTGCGCGCGTGTGTGTGTGTGTCGCGGCGGGGGTGGGGGTGGGGAAGCAATTGGAAGCAAGTCGAAGTAATAGTGTATGTACACGTTTCCCCCTTTCTTGCCTTTGTCTGGTTCATTATAGAGAGAGCGCGGACCGTGTGCGGGCGGTCTTGACGAAAGAACCGAGAGATGGATGCGCTAAGGTCTAAAGATACCTTTCTCCCTCGACTAAATTAAGAATTGCCGCGTGCAGTTCCCAAAAGCTGAGTCCCGCTGCAGCTGCCAGGGCGCCACACTCGCCAAGCGGCGAGGGAGCGCCTTTGCCTACCAGGCCGAAGAACCCTGTTCTTCAGTCGCCTTGGCAGGGGCAGCCCCTCCTTCTGGCAATGATGTCAGCTGCAGAGAGGCTTGGCCCGGCCGATGGGAAGCCGAGCGGCGAGTCCGACCCGCAAGCGCGAGCAGCCCTGCCCCGCGCGCTCCCTGCGCGCAGCCGCCCTCGAGTCCCTTCGGCCCTTCCTGGGTCCCGGCTCGCAGCCCCGCCTTCCAGTCTCTCGCTCCTCAGAGGCGCGCTAAGGCGCCTGAGGCGGGGGTGGCCACTGCTGGCGGCCTGCCGCCGGTTTTAAACCCGGGGTTCAAACCCAGATTTGGGGTCTTCCCTCCTCCATTTCCTCCTTTCCTCCGCGCCCCAGCTCTCTCCCTTTTTCAGCTTGCACCTTCACTATTCACAGTGAGTTTACTTATTTAGCAACATTTTAGAGGGCAAGTGTTCCAGATGCAATAATAGTAGTAACTGGTGTTAAATTTCTGTTTTCTCTCCCCTCGGGTGATAAAAAAGAAGGATATGAAGAACGGCCTCTTTAAAAAACCCCGTGGCTGCTGCTTCGCCTGTCACAGAGCAAGCTCTCTAGGAGGCGGGGAGGGTCATCGTTCCCACAAAATTGTGAGGTGGGGGAGGGTTTGTAACCTTAGGCGAAAGCGCAGGCTGGGGAATCCCCTTCACAGAAAGAAGAAACTGCAAATTGGAAGTTGCGGAAAGGCTCTATCCACTACTGCCATAGGGGAGAGACCACCATGCTCTTTATTTAGAGACCCGCGCTCCAAATTGGGATGATGCAGGAATAGGTTTCTTTAAGACGGAAGCCCGCTCCGGCTTCCCTTTTGAGCTTGCTCTTCTAGTCCTAAGGAGCAAGTCCCTGCTTTGCCAAATTTGAGGCTAATCTGTTTTCCTGATTGCGGACAATTCCTTCTTTAGGTTTGGTAGAAGGGCCGCAGAACGCAGTTGGAGAAGGTTGCACAGGGCAAGAGGGAGGGGCAGAGGCAGGGCGTGTAGAGGCAACTGGCGCCTGGAGCGGAATTACCTTCCAAAGGAAAAAACCTTCAAGGGGTGTCGCAACAAACTGCTTACCTACTGTGTTTTGGTTTGGACGCAGGTGAGAGATGTGGGCAAAGGGAGCAGGAGCAAAGAATTACTCTGTTTTGTAAAAGTAGGATTTTTCCCCCTTCCTTTTCTTCTTCCCTTTGATGAAAAGCTTCCCTTTCATGACGTATAGCTGGCAGTAAACTTAAAGTTGCTGTGCGTCTGAAATACAGGAATGGGAAAGAAACTCCGACCAAGCATAAAACACACTCATTTTCTAGAGCTCAGTCATTTGCTAAGGGTTGAAATAAACTGTGCACCCCCACTCCCTGCCCCTTTCCCCGGCTCCTTGGCCTTTTTGTCACCGGAATGGATTCCGAAGGACGCCCAGGTAATGCTGGGTTTCAGCAGCTGAAAGCCCTGGCAGAAGGGATTACAGGTTTCGCATTCTTCCTTCTCTTGGTATTCAAAACTTTGTATTTTTTGGGAGATAGAAATTCTTGATAGAGAGCTTCCAGACTGCTGGTGGCAGGGAAGAAATCTGGTTAAGAGATTCAGAAAGCAGAAAATTCTTTTTCTCTGCGCAAGCAGTCCACAACAGCCTTTAGCTAGGATTTATAAGATTCTTGGTGGAGCAAGGGGAGGCACATCGACAAGGAGAGTTTATATAAGCCACTGGCTTTGAGCTACATTGAAAAAATATGTATGGCAGCCACGTTTTTTTAGTGGGTAAGAAAATTATTCAGGGAATGAAATTTTGAAGGCTAATTCTCTCCAAGAATCTTGCTTCACATATTTTAAAGGAGGTGTCATCCCTGTATTTATTCACTGAAAAATCCACAAACTTTAATTAGTCTCCTACTGTGCCAGACAATGTGCTAGGCTCTAGGAATACAAAAGGGAGTATGACAAACATGGCATGGGCCTCTTTGAGCCATGACACTCTTATAGATCTAGGATACAATGTGATAAATGGCGTAATTGAGCATAATGGAGGGAGGAATTAATTTTTGTTAAGAGGTTGAGAAGAGGTTCATAAAGCAGAGAGACGTCTGTGGCTTTAAAAATAGTCATTCCTAGTCAGTGGCTAGCCAAGAAATATATCTGGAAGGTCATGACCTACACAGAATAAGTAAAGAAGGGCGTGAGGGCTTGATGTCTTGTTACAAAGTTTAGAGGTATATGTGTGTTTCGTAGACCTAGAACATCTTTGAAGATTTTTTTCTAGCAAATTTGTTAAAGTAACAACAACAAAATAGCCTGAGAAAATTGGACAATAGATAGCACACAGTAGAAATATTACTGTTGTTTGCATTTAAATGAAGAATTGAATACATTGATGTATTACAGTTGAGAGTGGAGGCAAATATGTTAAGAAGATAATGTAGCATCCAGAAAAGAGGACTAATGAATGAATAGGGCCTAAAGCTAATCAGTATAACTAAGAAAGAAAAGAAGGCTACTTTGGGGAATAAAATTTCTCTTTAGGCATCGTCATCTATCCACTTAGATCTTTTACTCATCTCACTTTCCCCATCCAGCCTTCGAAAAATTCCCCATCTTCCATCTATTGAGTAAACTCTTTGTCCTGGGGAGACCCCCACTCCTTCAGCCACTTGCAAGCACATTCATCTTCACCTCACCCCATTTTCTACACACATCCCTGCATCATCTCTGAACCTTACATCATGTAACATTTTACCCACTTCAGCCTTCTTTCTACAACCAGTTAGAGCCTCTTAATCTTGTCTTTTTCCTCCCTTTAGGCACTAACAAATAGCTCTATCTCTCTTCTTTTTCCTCCTCTAAGTCAGCTATCCCCCTGCCCCTTTCCCATGCATTAATTATCCTGCTAATTTGTCCACTCATTTCCCCCTTTTACATCCTCCTCCCCATTAGCCACCTTGGATTCTCCTATCTTTCACTGACCTCAAAGAAGCTAAGGGGAAAGAAAAGCCACTCTACTTTAAACTTGCTTAGATTTGCCAAATTTTCGTCATCAAGGTTTCTTCCTTTCTGTGTCTTTTGCTGTTTTATTTCACACAAGACTTTTAGTGGAATTCCTTCAATTTGTTATATATTTTTATTATGCCTGCAAATGTCTGTTTTCCTTTGGTTGTGGCTAGGGATTCAAATATTTTACTTTGGGGAGTATTTCCAACCTTTCTGAATTTCTCACTGACACACTCCTGACACTGTTTCTCTGCATCCCATCCTTTCTGCTGTATTCTCTTCCCATGGGTAATTCCTTTTATATTTTCAGTGAAATTCTTTCTTATTTTTATTCCCTCCTCCCCCCACCTTTTTTTCTTTTTGTTTTGTGGGATTGGTATAGTGGCTCAAGTTTAAATATTTTGAGAAGGCACCCCCCTCAGCAGACCCCCTCAGCCCACACACGGGATTTTAAGGCCTGTGTCAACGTGTGTTCATGTCAACATACAGTTACCAATCTTCAGAGGCAAAGGAACCCGTTTGTTTTATTTTAACTGCACTCTTAGAAAATTCTTTTTCTGTGTGTATGGTAAAGATGCAATTCTCATATCGTTCTTCTCTCTACATTCAGTGGAATTGATTCAACATCGCTGGGAATTGGGAAAGGGAAGAAAGAGTATGCTGTAAAAATACATTTTTCCTCAAAGACATATATACATATTACCTTTGGGAAAATAAAATATTTTGGAACATTTAATTGGATTGACTTTATATTACAACATTCCAAATTACATGTCATTGTCTGAGCAGAGTTCTATTATTTGAAGACTTTATTGATCATTCAGTATCCAGAATGAAGAAAACTAGGTAAGATGTCTTGATGTTCCAAACTGGTTGCTATGTTCAAATTAATCATATTTGAAATGGTGTTATTTTTCAATAGAAGTTCTTCACGAACGCATCATCTTTAAAATGTGGTTATCTTTTGTTAGGAGAAAACATCAAATGACCTATGTGTCATGGTCCCTTAAGATTTATTCTCTGTGCAAGGTTAATTGTAAAATAAAGGTTTATCAGATAGAGAAAACTATTTTAGGGTGAAACTGTCTTTTGATACTCAGTTACATCTGGGAAAAGACTGCATTCTCATTATCAAACAGCACCAAAACATGGGAAAAAGAGTATTTTTCAATTACTGTTTTGAATTTGAGGAGTAGCTTGCCAGAAATTATAAATGTACATGTTATCTTTTTGCAATCTAAAAATTCTCAACTGTTCAAGGATTTAAACTGCCCTTTTAATTGTCTCTAATGTGTTATGCACTGGATCAATATAATACATTTTAAGACAAAGAACATCAGTGGCTACAATTTTTATTTCCAGCCCAAATCTGAAAGAATGATTTTTGTACACCTAATCTGCTCATCTTGAACGTGTAGATTTGGGTAAATAGGAGGAAAGGAAAATGAAAGGAGAGAATAAATTCCGGAAGAATATATTTATCTGTTCAATAAAAACTGTTTTAATAATCTAATATAACTTTTAGCATGACAATGATAAAATTAATTTGCTGATGGATTTTAATTAAACTAAAGGAAAATTCACTTCTTTTAAAAATCCTTAAGTGATTAGAGTGCAAATTGAGATTTTTAACTAATTATGTAACTCAGTTTCTATCATCACATAAAATGAAATTAAAAGATTGTTTTCTGTCACCTTTATTTTGATTCATTCTTTAACTCCTTCAATATGTATAGTATTTTATATTTTTATATTATTTTAAAAGTTATTTTATTTTAGGCTCATAAAAATTTTTGAGTAGAAAAAGAAGGCATGGTTATACCCATTTTGTCAATGGGGAGACTGAAGTTCCCGCTGATGAAATCAGCTCCCTAAGAATTTCCAGAATTAAGTGGGGAAGCTTCAAGAGGATTGATGGTCTTTAGTCTCCAAGCCAGGTCTTTTCCCAACATCCCTTCTTGCCTCTCTTTTATCTTTGAGTATATGTTGTCAAAGTTCTGAATGTAAAAAGCAAAAATATATAATGTTTCTTGGATTAAAAAATAAAAATTTGAAAAACAAGTATATTCAAATATATTACAATAAGTTTTTCAGTTAATTTTCTACTAGCATTATATTCTCCTATTTCTATTTCTCCTAGTCTTTGTGCACTAGGCTTTGTGAAAATTATATGATATTAAATAAAATGGTAGAACTATTGAAATGTTAACAGTACATGCTTATATGCTTCTTCCATTTTGTTTACAAAAATAATTTAAATTATGACCCATCATAATGACAGTCCATAAAGTTTGAGTTTACTTAAGGGAGCAAATGTTTAGTCCTATATCCTACTATCCTACTGTCATTTTTTTTTAGAACACCTGTATTTTTACATAAGATTTATTTTAGGGGATGTTTGCCAATGATTTTCAGGTAGTGTTTTTTTTCCTGACATAACATTTTGGAAGCAACATATCTTTGGTAATCAGTTGAGTGTGGGTTTGTATCATATCAACCAAAAGGATATTAAGCCCCCAAAATTCAAATCATTGTTTTCTTCAGATTACAAACTCGTTTTAGGTACAGTGAGAGCAGGGGTTTATTTAAATTGTGTGAACACAAGGTCTTTTATGATTTATGTTTTATTAGCGTCTAGAGAGTGACCTTGGGCAAAAACCTTCACCCCCCTGGACTTCAATTCCCCCAAAAGTAAAATGAAGGAATTGTAAGTTATTTCAAGGCCCTTTGCAAAGGGAAAAAAAAATCCTGTGATATTTTACAAAAAGCAATAGATATCTAGGACATTCTTTCCTTGTCCCTTGGCTCTCCACGTATTATCAGTTTGACTGTATTGATTCATTAACCATCAATAACTAAAAACCTATGGCTGGTCCAGCATTGCAATACTTTAAATGTTAAGGGTGGCCCTTAAAGAAATTTTGGAGAGTTCTGTCTTTGAAAAGCTTATATTCTAATAGGGCTAAAACAATGAAAAACAGCAACAACAAAGTAATGTATAGTCACATTAAATTGAATTCAACAAGTATTCGTTGTCACTCTACATTACAGTACACCAAGTATAGTGCAGGTTTTGTAGACTCTGAAAGTGGAAGGGACCAGAAAGATAATTTAGTCCAAACCCCTCCTTTTACAGATAAGAAAAGGAAGGCTCAGGGATGGGATATGAGTGCTACAGGAGTTCATGTAAGGTATTGGGTGATAGCATGAATTAATTTATTCCACAAACATACTTGTTCCCTGCTTTCCAATGTGTTTAGAATTTTAAAACACCAACATGTAGGGCTTTTTAATTACCTTTGCTCAAATTTAATAATAGTATCTTATCAGAAAGTTAAATGTATCCAAAACTTGTTTGTTTGTTTTTTGTTGCAGTAAACAATTTCCCACTCTGACTCAGATCTAGAAAATACTGTTTCCCACATTTTGTTTTGAATAGAGATTATTAAAAGCACCTGTATTGTGCATATTATGTTATAAAACATAAGAAAGATGCTTTGATATGCAAAACAGGTGAATGGATTCAAGTATCAATGCATTAAGTATTTTAATTTTTTTTAAATGACTGGAAAAGCCCATTTACTTAAAATGGCTAGAAATATACATTCCTGGAAGGATGGTTTTATTTTTATAAATGCATATTTACCCTAAATAGTTAAGTACACATTTCCTTTAAGTTTTAAATATAATCTGGGGAAGATTTTGAGTGCATTCTCTAAAATTTGATGTTTGCTACATAATCTCATTCTCTATGTCAGGGCGTATGTGCGTTTGTTAGGGAGTATGGGTCAGGCAAAGGTAGGCAGGAAAATTATGCCAACGCAAAGCTTTCCTTTCTTTCCTGAGTAATCTTAGATTGCTTTATTTTACTTTGTGACAGAGGAAGAGGGGAGGAGAAAGGAAATCAAATAGAGAAGAAAGAGAACTACCAGAGCGTTGGATTAGAGGGCCTGATTTTCAGTTTAGTGTGAAATATGCAAGCTTTTTGAAACTGCCTTGGATAGCTTCTCTCTTTTACTTCTCATATTATATATTTAGAATACCTTAAGTGATGGCTGGTCACAGTGGCTCACGCCTGTAATCCCGGCACTTTGGGAGGCTGAGGCGGGCAGATCACGAGGTCAAGAGATCTAGGCCATCCTGGCCAACATGGTGAAACCCCGTCTCTACTAAAAAAAATTACAAAAATTAGCTGGGCGTCTTGCTGCGCGCCTGTACTCCCAGCTACTCGGAAGGCTGAGGCAGGAGAATCCCTTGAACCCTCGAGGGGGAGATTGCAGTGAGCCGAGATCGCGCCACTACACTCCAGCCTGGCAACAGAGCAGGACTCCGTCTCCAAAAAAAAAAAAGAAAGAAAGAAAGAAAAAAGAATACCTTAATTGTTATTTGATGGTTGTTTGCTAGGTTGTGAGAATCAAAATCTTCCAAAACATGAATACATTAAATTTTTTTAAAGAGAGGCTTAAGAATAGGTAATACACACACCAAACACACACAAACAGGACAAAACCTTTACATGAGAGCTCATCAGGCAGAATTTCCTTTGCCTTTCTTTTTAGATCTGGAAAGAATTTGTTCAGTTTGACAGTGACCTTTTACCCTTCAGTCTGCCTCCACAGTTCTTAAAGCTTTCCTTGTCTGCAACCTTTCTTAGTCCATGAATTCAGTTTTAGCATCCACAAAATAAAGCAGTTACAATATATGCTGGCCATTTTATTATGGCCATGACTGCAAAGCAGGATTACTTAAGAAAGAGCATTTGAATTCACTGAAAGTCACAGACATTCTGAATGCCTCAGAACTGCATACAGGAGGAAACAGATATGGGAATATAAGGCTAATGTTCAAAAATTGGATAGCTGGCATATATAACAGAATCAAAACACTTTAGAAAGAAATAGAACCAATATACAATTACTAATCAATCAGCATCACTGCTAATGACTTGTTATTTTAAACTCCAGTTTCTAGGAAATTACATTCTATTCCTTCTCAAACTATAATGTGCAGACAGATCATCTGGAAATGTTAAAATGCAGATTCTGATTCAGTAGATTCTAGCTGAGGCTGAAATTCTGCATTTCTAACAAGCTCCCTGTACACATGGAAGCTGCTGCCCCTCAAACTACAGTTATCCGAAAGGCGCTAATCCATAGTCTGGTAAACAAGCATGATAAAGATGAAGTAAGCCAAGGGTAACAGGATTTCTTAAAAGAAAAAAAAAAACAATTTAGCTATGTGCAATGGATGAAAGTTTTAAATTCAAATAGATTTACAATAATTTGCATTTAGAGGTTAAATTTGATTTTAACCTTTGGTATGACTATATTGGTTGAAGCTGTAGTTCAGAATAACAACCAGTTGCTTGTCCATTTTACAGTCAAATCTATTTCATGGACACTTTGTACATACGATTATACCATTTCAAAAATGAAAACCATTCGTCATACAGTGTCAATGGTGTACCAATATCTTAAAATCTTTTTAAAGAAATCCAAAAGCTCTGAGAAGTCTTAGTATAGTATAGATCCCTAAAGATATTGGTTTGTAAAATATCAAAATTGAACATATCAGCTAATTATTCAGATTTTAGAGTAAAATAGCCAATTAGATTTTCATTTACCTAATTTGGAGAACTTCTTTTTATTTTCTTATTAGTATACACATTTTGCAGAACAACAGTAACAACGAAAGACACTTGGTAGAGATTATTTTGTATTCGCTATCTCAAAATAAAAGTCCTCAAAGTGGGAACAAATGGTAAATTAGACACCATGCTAACCACTTTCCTCACAACTAGACTTTTATCTTAGAATACAGCAGAATAGTCACTTAATCTAAGTGAAACTTTCATTCATTATTAGTTTAGGAAAACTTTCATAGTTCTCATTTTCTTTATGTGCAGCTCAGAAACAGTATCAAATTAAAACAAATGACATTGAAAGCAACCATTGAAATAAGTGTAAATGTTTAAATTGTGCTTGTTAGGAGCTACGGTGTAGTTCTAGCAGGGTTAGGAAAACAACTGAACGTTTTCACTTCAGCACTGGAATTCATGTCTTAATTGTACCATTGAGATTCAGAAGCCATCACCTTCCCAGTGAAACTGTACTAGTCTTTTCTAAGATCTGATACTTACAGGAACAGCAAAGTCTGTTTAGTGGTAATAATTTGAGGATCTCAGTGAGATAAAGGGCCAATTGGATTAAAATGTTTTTGTAAGTGCTAAATGAACTTGAGTGTCTGCCAAAATTGCCTTGGGTTTCATTACTCTTAACATTACTTAATAATGTTAAGCTAGTGCCCATGTGGGTATGAACCCCACTCTTGCTACAAGTTTTCTGTATTGGTCTGTTGTTGCATTGCTATAAAAAAAATACCTGAGACTGGGTAATTTATAAAGAAAAAAGGTTTAACTGACTCACAGTTCTACAGGCTATATAGGAAGCATGGCTAGGGAGGCCTCAGGAAACTTACAATCACGGCAGAAGGCGAAAAGGAAGGAGTCACGTCTTATATGGCCAAAGCAGGAGGAAGAGGGAGCAGGGGCAGGTGCCACACACTTTTAAACAACCAGAACTCGTGAGAACTCACTCACTATCACAAGAACAGCAAAGAGAAAATCCACCCCCATGATCCAATCACCTTCCTTCAGGCCCCTCCTTCAACACTGGGGATTAAAACTGGACATGAGATTTGGGTAGGGACCCCGAATCCAAACCATACCATTTAAGCATAGACTGTTTCCATGTACCCAATGGGGCACGTATAGCAGCCAAAATACCCTATATCTTTTTAGGGTTTTTTTTTTTTTGAGAGGGAAAATCCGAAATATACAAAAAGGAAAAGAAATATAAGAGTCAAGACAAACAGATAGCAAAACATCTTCATACTCTATTATCAAAGAATAGAGAAGAAAACTTAACTCTATGGTAAATAGAAATATCAGTTCTATGAACACGTCTGTTCATGTTTTCTTTTTTTTTTTTAGACAGAGTCTCACTCTGTCGCCCAGGCTGAGTACTGGTAATGCTTGATCACAGAACTTTGGTAGGTTTCAAGTTTCTAATTTTATTTGAATTACATTCAAGCATTTCTGTAACAGATTTCTGTAATAGTAGTTAACCATGTGGGGTGAATAGTTTTATCCACTGAGCTCATCCTTTGTTTTCCATTGGAAGAACTAGATTATTAGAAACTATTACAAAAATATATTTTGCTGTTAGAGAAGCAAACCCTGTTTAGTTTCTTTACTGAATACCATGAGTTAATTAGTAGACTTAAAAATATAAATGATGACACATATTGTGCTGAAGTGCCATTGAATATAAGAAAAACGCTATCCTAATTGTAAAGTTTCCTTAAAACCACAGTTCTACATAAAGGTGATATTTATTTGTGAATGTTTTCTTGAAGGAAGCCTTTACATATAACCATTTAACACTTCAAACAACCCTGTGGATTAGCTGGGGCAGACATTTTTATCCTCCCTTTCTTTTGTCCATTTCTGATTTTCAAATGAAGAATTGAGCTAGTCCAGATTAGCTAAATGGCTTGCCTAAAGTCATCATCAATTTAGTTAGGAGTAACTTAAGATTCCATGAGCTTTTCACCATTGCCATGTAGACTGAGTTACTGGTGGTAGATAACTTAACCTAGGAATTATGTAGTGATTTGAGATTTTTAATAAAGGAAGGAAAAGAAAGGAAATGTTTCTCAGATATAGAATCTAGGTTAGGGGTAACATTTCTTTGCAGAAAAAATACAAATTGTGATGAGATATTCAGGTTCTACTGAATTAGCAATACACTGAGGTAAATCATGACTTGCAATGTTTTGATGAAAATATACTTAATTGTTTGCTGTTGGGGTATTCTTTCTGTTCTCATTATTAGTGGCTCCAAATGAAGAAAGTAGGAATTATTGTAGTGAAATGCATGTCCCCAGGCATTCTATAGTAACCTGGAATTTCTAATTTATTTGATTTTCCTGTTTTTACTTAGGAAGGTGATATGATTTGGCTCTGTGTCCCCACCCAAATCTCAGCTTGTAGCTCCTATAATTCCCACGTGTTGTGGAAGGGACCTGGTTGGGGATGATTGAATCATAGGGTCGGGTTTTTCTGTGCTGTTGTCATGATAGTGAATGGGTCTCATGATATCTGATGGTTTTAAAAATGGGAGTTTCTCTGCACAACCTCTTTCTTTGCCTGCTGCCATCTATATAAGACGTGACTGGCTCCTCCTTGCCATCTGCCATGATTGTGAGGCTTCCCCAGCTACGTGGAACTGTGAGTTCTCCATTAAACCTCTTTCCTTTGTAAATTGCCCAGTCTTGGGTATATCTTTATCAGCAATGTGAAAACAGACTAATACAGAAGGTCATTTTTGATATTTTTTTGTCTTTGTGCATAACTTGTGCTTTTTTGGAAGTAACTTAAAACACAAATACTTTTTAACTATGAGCTATGAACAGTTACACCTACTGACTTAACGTGTGTTGTTTTCCAGAAGGTTCCATTCCCTTCAAAGTGACTTGCCCAAGGTCACAAAAACAACTTAGTGGCAGTCTGAAATAGAATTTAGGTCTGCCTGGTCAGTGCGCTTTTCACTATATTGTCCTGTCACATCTTTCACCACAGTAAAAGGGCTTATGTACATTTTTTAAAATTACATGTGTAATGATCATATAGCCCGAAATAGTCCAAAGTGTTAAAACTAGTTTTGGTTATAGATTTGAATAGTAAATACCAAACTAATGTGTGTTAAATAGTAAAATGGTGACTCTTTTTCAACCAATGAAAGAAATAAAAATATTAACTCATTAACTAATTTTCTGAATGAAACTTAAATTTTATACAGCAATGTTACATACGTTATAACATTTACCTTCTTGAATGTTAGTGACGTCTCCTATATGAGGTTTTATGCTACAATTTAAACTTTAAATTTTACTGAAATATCACTATAATACTTTACTGCAACTTAGATCTCTCTTGAATCCAAGAAGTTTGTTTTTCAGAAATACTGTAAGAACAGTTTTATAGTCATCTTAATTTTAGTAGCAGATCCCTATGACTTAAGACCCCAAAATACATTAAGGGAAAGTTTTAATGTTCCATAAACAATACCAATCATCCAATTTATGGAACTTATGTTTTGCTTATTTGCAGAAAAATAAATATTTTCCCCATTTTAAATATTTTAAAGGTGTTTGCTGTATTGCTAAAAATGTCTAACACATTAGACTTTTAATAGATTAATGGAATGGAGTTGTAAACTATTCTTCAGCAAACATACGTTTAAAGGTCATGCTGTTCTCAAAATATAAATTAACAAGTTTGGTTAAGTGCAAGGAAGTAGTATAAAAGCCAGCAACCTCAGTTATATTTTAGTCTTGTTATATTTGTTTGAATGAAAATTTATCTTACATAGCTATCTTTTTTTCCAAAATGTAAAAGATTTTCCTTGTGAACAGACAGCATTTGATCTAACAGTTATTGGTCTATTAATTTTTTATGTTCTTTTCTACCAGAGCCATGTATTCCTACTGCATAGTATAAATTTTTAGAGTAAATTCTTTTAAGAAATAATTTGAACGTCTTTAATTTTCAGAGAAAATTTTGGGTGTAGTTTTTTTAATTGCATAACTCTTTTGAAACTACTATATAGATAAATTTTGAAATTTTGGTAATGTGGTGAAAAAATTCAATGAGGAAGAATCTCCTTGATTCAGAAGCTACTGAAGACAAACAAGTAAAGTTGGAAACTGTTAAAGGACTAAAAGGGCAGAAAAATTATCAATATCATTTTCTTATCTCTTCTCTATATAGCTGACTTGATAAACTGATTATTAAAAGTAACAAGTTCACAATAACTGAAAAACCCAAGTTCATTTTGAACCAAAGATTATGGTTAAAATACCAATGCCAAATTTACCAAAATAATTACATTTTGCATACTGGATAATCATTATATATATAGTTGGTACAAATTAATCCTTAGTTATCTATATCTTAGATGTCTACGTCTGTGCCTCTGTGAAGTAGGAGGTAGTCTAATTATTTCCGTGGTATGAATATAGAAATTGAGACTTGCCTAAATGTACAAAGACAGTAAATGGCCACATCAGAGATCACACTCACATGTTTTTCACTTAACAGTCCAGAAGTGGAAATATAAATGCAAATATAAATATAAATTCTTTAACCAGAATGCGAAATATAAATGTATTTTTGTTTCTATTTTGAAATATCATTTAACTATATTAATGATTACTATGCACACAAACTTTTCAATTTCTCTTTAGATAAATGTTTTATATTATATCCATTTCTCAGCTTTATTAACTGTGTTAAGAGTGTAGAACACCATGCCTCGAGGAAACATAAAAGTACATGAGTTAAACTGAATATTAAGGTTTTTCTTCTTCTGGACAGCTTAATTGTAGGAGAAATATTCTATCTATAAAATCGCCTGTCATTAACAATTCAGTTACAGCCTGGTGAATGTGAACACACACACTTTAAGTGTCTAATTTAAAACTAGATTTTCTCCTTTGATAATTCTACTTTTGTTGTAGATTATATAACGAGTTTAAGCAAATTAAAATTATAGATGGCTTGTGATCTTTCTCATCAAAGATGACTGCATTTCTATTTCACTTGTATTAGAAATTTGACAGATTTGATCTAGAGGCATGTACAGTTTTGATTTTTAATGGATTTGCTTGGACAATCTCAAGTTAAAATAAGAGATTTCAATTCTAGTCTCTGTTCAGAAATCCTGATTCATGATACTGAGATAAATACTGGAAGGATAAAATGTCTCTCAGCATTAAATAACTAAATAACATTTGTTTGAACCATAAAGGGAGAATTGAGTTTGTTTACAATCCATCTGCATAATACATCTAGTTGAATCAATCAATTATTTTACTGATTTTCTTCCAAATTAACTACTGGTTTTATTTTTATGTGGACATTAGCCTTATTGTCCAAAAAACTCACTCTATATTTCTACTTAAGACAACTAAAATGCAGCAATTCCTTATTCTTTAATCATACCCTAGGGTATTCAGTCAGAATGGAATATTATGAGTCAAAGATATTGGTCAGAAGTCAGTCGAAATTTAAAATATCTTCTCTTGGATTTATTTTCTTCATAACTATTATCATGCAGTAATGATGCAAATGCAGTACAAACAAAAACATAGATGAACACAGATGCATTTGCTTGATAAGTACATACAAGGAAACAGCATGGTAGAAATTTGCCCAACTACACTTTCATTCTAGTAGCTAAGCTTTATGTTTTTTTTTTTTTCTTATCTTGATATTTTAAAAACTTGAAAAAAAAAGAATCAGTATCACTTCTCAGCCTTTTGGCTAAGATAGAGTGTAGTATCTGTTCTTATCAATTTAATATCTGATATATCCTCTGCCAGAGGACAATATATTAAATGGATTTTTGGAGCAGGGAGATGGAGCACGCTCTGTCCACTCCACACATCGACCTGGTATTGCAGTACCTCCAAGAACGGTGTTCCCCTCAGGGGTTAAAACACAGTGTTACAGGCCGGGCGCAGTGGCTCACGCCTGTAATCCCAGCACCCTGGGAGGCCGAGGCAGGTGGATCACCTGAGGTCAGGAGTTGGAGACCAACCAGGCCAACATGGTGAAACCCCATCTCTACTAAAAATACAAAAATTAACCAGGCATGATGGCAGGTGCCCGTAGTCCCAGCTACTCAGGAGGCTGAGGCAGGAGGATCACTTGAACCAGGGAGGCAGAGGTTGCATTGAGCTGAGATTGTGCCACTGCACTCCAGCCTGGGCAACAGAGTAAGACTCCATCTCAAAAAAAAAGAAAAATCAGTAGAATCACTTTTCTAAAATATAAGTACACAGACACTTTTACAAATATATGATACACAATGGCCTTCAAATTAGATCTAGACGAATAGAAATTTGTTTTTAATAATGCTTAGAAATTATGTTTCTCTTGCTAATATTCAGTGTCACTTTGTTAATTGAAAATTCTACTTTTCACAGAAAACAACCTATTTTTGTAGGACTTAGGTTGTCTTCCTGCTGTTAGGATATATTACCACTAGATATCAGTGAGGTTGTAAGAACTCATTTCTTGTTGGCATGTATTTTACTCAGACATGGATTATTTCTTCCTTTAATATATATAATATACATAATTTCTGAAATTATATAATAAATCATAAAATGTTTATATTCAAAACATACTTTTAAAAATAAAGACTTAGGTCACATTTATTCTGTTTTCCTTATCATATATCATCAATTAATACTTAATGAAACCCTACCCTTCACCAGATATTTTGAATAGCTTATTTTTTACATACTCCATATTTTCTATTTTCCAGAATTATCTCTTGAAAAAACTCATACATGCATAATTGAAATTAAAATTTTAGGATATTCCACAAAGTTGAATAGAGGTTTTAACTAAATCCATGACCTCCTAAATACAAATCTTTTTTTCACTGACATTAAAAAAAGTGTATCTATAGCTAAAATTTCTATTATCCTTCAATTAATAATAAATCACAAATATACATAATTCTGTTAAGTAAAAGACCACATGTCTATTGAGGAATTGTACTAGGCTCACAAGAGTGAGTGTGAGATGATTACTAAGAGACTGTTTGCTATGAACAGTAAAACACATTTTTTTGGTATAAATGTGATACATGATATAAATGAGCTTGATAAGGTTGTTTAAAGATTCACAAAAGAAAGTAGATTTCTGGCCTTTCACTTGATTTACTATGAATTTCTGCAAAACTACTGAGTTTCCTGGTTGTGAAATAAAAAAATGACTCTTTAACAACTTGTCTGACTGTGCAAATGAGTGATAAAACTTGAATAAAAATGTATTATTCAGAATAGAACTGAAAGGTGTGAGGCTCTAGATGTTAAATATTTATATTCATAAATTACCATAAACACTGAACACTGATATGTGTTCATAAGTAAATAAATAAGTTTTTAAAATTAGGTGTTACATATAACTTATAAAACCAGATGAGATGCCATATAACAAAGTCGTGTATTTTCTACACATTTTGCAAGTGCACTTACAGAGATATATGTCTATTATTCATATATTAGACATTAGTATTTATGGAGAGGCATACGTAGATACATATGCCCATATATTCTTGCTTACACAAATGGCAATATAATCATTATACATATGTTCCTAAATAAAAATTTTACATTTATCATGTATACTAATCAAGGAATAACAAACTAGATCATTTAAGGTTTCATTTACAGAATCAATTCCAAATATATTTTATTGCTTTGACACTAGTAGCATTTTGACTCCTTTAGTAGACCCTACAACATTCCAGGTTAGAGGAGTTAAAAGGTCCAAGAAAGTTGCCAGGTTCACATAGTAGGGAGATTGAACTGATACCTCATTAAGGTTTTTGTGGCTGGGTGCAGTGGCTTCCTCCTGTAATTGATCCCAGCAGTTCGGAAGGCCGAGGTGAGTGGATCGTTTGAGGCCAGGAGTTCAAGATCAGCCTGGCCAACATGGCATAACGCCGTCTCTATTAAAAATACAAAAATCATCCGGGCGCGGTGGCACACGCCTATAATCCCACGTACTCGGGAGGCTGAGGCACAAGAATCGCTTGAACCCGGGAGGCGGAGGTTGCAGTGAGCTGAGACCGCGCCACTGCATACCAGCCTGGGCGCCAGAGAGAGATTCTGTCTCAAAAAGAAAATATTTTTACATAACACTTTTCACACTCTTCCATTTTCACCCCACTTTCTCTTTTCCTTCTCTCTTTTTTCCTTCTTCCATTGAATTTTCACTACTCTTTCTTCATAAAGTAAGTTGTTGAAAGATTAAATGTTTTACTGCAGTTCACTCTGGTTTCTACTTCTATTCTTCTACAAATAGGCATCTATGTCAAAAAATAATCAGTTTGAAAATATCCTTTATTATTCTGTTTTTAAGCGTCTGTTTGTCTAAAAGTAAAAACAAAATGTACAATTAGGAATATGTGCTTTGGCTCTTTAAGGCAACTGCTTGTCCCATACTCTGACTTTAGCCCTCAGTTGTCTTGGAGATGCACAGTAAAAGGATATATGCCTAGGAGAATAAGGCTTTGATATACTGTATATCTAAATGTTGTCTGACAAAATTAACACAGAAAACTATGGATATTTTTTATTAGTGTTTGGAACAAACGTGATACATAATAGATTATTTCACTGTAATTAAAATGATTTTCTATGTGTAACTTAATGTTCATGTACCTAGTTTTGGTTGTTTCCATTTAGCATGTGAGGTAGCAATTGCTTTCTTTTGAAAATTTAGACCCTTTCTACTGCTATCATTGACTTTGGAAAAAAGGCAAAACTAAAGGCAAACTAACCCTATAATAAATATATTCAGTTGATCATTCATGTTAAGATACTTGATGGCTTACATTTAATATTAGGGATATTTATTTTACATTCAAAAGTTATTCATTTTTACTTAAAACATAGAAATGCTGTTTTTTTTTTAAAAAAGGTTTATTGCTGGGCGCCCTGGGCCTGTAATCCCAGCATTTTGGGAGGTGGAGTGGGGCAGAGAGCTTGAGCCCAGGATTTCCAGACCAGCCTGGGCAACATGATGAAACCTCATCTCTACCAAAAATAAAAAAGATTAGCCGGGTGTGGTGGCATGCGGCTGTAGACCAAGGTACTCTGGAGGCTGAGGTGGGAGGATTACTTGAGCCTGGGAGGTGGAGGCTGCAATGAACCATGATCATGCCACTGCACTCCAGCCTGGGCAACAGAACAAGACCCTGTCTCAAAAAAAAAAAAAAAAAAAAAAAAAAAAAAAAAAAGAGTTTATTATCCCATCTAGGCTTCAAGTAAAATGATTTAAATAAGAAGGGCAGTTACTTATTCAACTCAAAAGAATTTAAAAGAAAACATAAAGGATTTTAAACAGCAGTATTCATTTTCCGCCTTTGTTAGTCAACAAAAAAAAGAGGGTCTTGAGTCATAATGCAGACAAAAGGTATCATCGGCTTCATATTGTGCCTGAATAATGGAGATGTCTTCAACAGAAACTGTTAGAAAAACATTTGCATGGAAGTAGTAGATTGCCTTTGATTATATTCAAGGGGAAGGAAATAGCCAAGCATAATTTTCCAGAATAAAGTAAACTTTTCTTTCATTAGTGAAAGTAACATTTTTGGAGTGATATAAACACTTTAAAACACTTTATACACAAAGTGAATTCATATAGATGAATTACATATTTTAAAACTAGAAATATTTTCACATTAAAGCTGAAATTATACATGATATGAATGCAGTATTAATTACTAATGATTTTTTTTGCAGAAAGATTCTTCACTGTGTAAATGAATTCATCATAGACTCCAAATATCAAGCTCTCAGAATGTATTAAAAATGGCATTTGTTATCAGTCCTCCAGGTGTTACATATGACTCCCAGTCACACTTAGATGGCAATATATGTGAAAGATGCTTAGGAGAGGCAAGAGTCTGAAAGGCCAACATATATTAAATAACTTTATTTAAATGAAACAATAAACTCCTGATTGATTTGAAAGCACACTGATGCATTATCAATGCACTTTCTTGAAGAATTGGTCTCGAGAGAAAATGCTTCACTGAAATAATTCAGGAAACTGCCCTCACGGCAAGTGGGGCAGATTCTCTTCCTGTCCTTCATAGCATTCTATATTTTTAAGGAGCAATGCTGACAATCATACACATGCATCTGCATGCACACATTAGAAAAGATGGAGTAACATGTCTATCTAAGTTGTTGTTGGCAATCTGTGTTCCCCCTCAGTGGAAATCTTTCAAATTAAATATGGGCAATTTTCTTTATGTAGGTACTAGAAAAGGATTCTCTCTCAGCTCATATTTGTGTGTCTTCTGTCATTTTTTCTTCACAGTTACGGTTACCTATGCTAGTACAGTATGCTGCACATAATTTAGATCAATTAATTCTGTTGACTAAAATACACCTTTTTGGATCCCGTTTCCTGCTTCTCACCACCACACCTTGTCTTGTCTGCTGTGCTTTTAACAGCTCTCAAATAAGAAATTTATCTTTGTATATTTAAACATCCTACTCCTCACCCCATATTAAAGTTACATTATTAAGAAGGCCCACACATTCTCATAATTTCCATATATTTATTAATGCCCACGTGCATGAAATAAGTTTTCCTGCACACTTAGTTTTGTGCTTTCCCCAGATATTTGGAATACATCTTTTCTTATTGATGTAGTGATTTGTATGGAGAATTGCATATTAGTGGAAAGTCTGACTAAATATCTATATAGAATATATGAAGTCGGACTACATGAAATTTCTATTTTTCAGGTCAAAATTGGTTAAATATCAGCAATTTTATCTATTTCAACCAGTAAACAAAGGTCACAGTTCAGATGTACTGAAACAGAGAAAATCATAATTATCAGTGGCGCTGTCTTCTGAATTTCTCCTCACATCTGCAGATTTGTCCGGACAATTACTTAGTCTTAAGTAAAAATTAGTGTTGGAGAAGTCTTTATGAATAATGCATACTTCTGGAGGAAGTGAGATTTGATCACTTCTCAGCCTTTTGGCTAAGATCAAATGAAAGTCAGTTTATAAAGTTGAGACTTCTGATTTAATGTTAATATGAGTTCCTGAAAAATGAAACACAGTTCTATTAATACCTCAGTACAAATTACCCAATTATGCAACATCAATTTCAATGCAATGTAGCATCAAGTAAATCTATTTTCCTATTCAATTACTTATTGAATGAATAGGCATTTTTCTAATGAGATAAGCATTTGGATCAAATGTTAGCATTTTTTGTTTCTGCAGATTTATTGTGTTTGCAATTTAATATGGATTATAGAAACATACGGAATGAAGCCTCCATATAATTGTTTATCCCATTATCAGAAATTTTGCAAAATTTGATTCCTGAGAAAAAGGTAAATTAACAAAACCATTTGCCATCAGTTATCTTTTTCATTTTTTTTTCTAAACTCGCATTTCAAACAGAAGAGCTCTTTATTGGGTGATGTCCTTAATAATTACAATCTAGATTCTGATTCCAAAACTTTACTAAGTTTTATTTATGTTAGTGTAATTGAAAAATAAACATATTTTGTATCGTTTAAAGTCTGTGTAGTAGCTAAGAGCTTAAGCTTTCGACTCATATAAATCTTCTTTCAAATTTTAGCTGTATACCTTAATAGGTCTGTGACCTTGGGCAAGTTATTGAAACTTAGAGTCTCAATTTCCTCATATGTAAACGGAAGTGACAATAACAGTGCATATATCATAAGATTGCTCTATTAAATGCACTTAGCACAGTTCTTGGCATGTAATAAGAATTCAGTAAATGGTAGCTACTATTATTCTAATAACTGATTACATTCTTTGGAATTTATATTAAGATGACCCCAGCTGCTTAGTGAATCACTATATTTGTCAACATAGTAATTTGCAGAAACATGGATCTGTATTTCCTTTACATATTTTTTAATAGGATTAGGACTTGCGGGAGTTTGCTGGTGTGTATATGATTTTGGCAGCAGGAATCCAAATAGCCTGAGTAGAAAACTGAATTTTCCCACATTTTTTCAATCACATATGGATAGAGATAATCCCCACTGTTGGCTAAATTGTGGAAGTTTTGCGCTTCTTGTATTGGTGGCCTTGCTGGCAACAGTAGTCTACAAATAAAGAATATTGTTTCTTAATAGCTTAAGCAATGTTAACATGATACATTCTCTCTTTTTACCAAATAAGTCTTTTCAAACTCTTAGCAAAATTAATCATTTTAAAAAATCATCAAGTTAATTAAAAGAATATTATATCCTTAAAATATGTCATTTTAATGGAAATTTTTTTTGGTCAGTGAGAATATGATTTATTTACAATAATGCCACAAAATATGAAGTGGCAGTTTCAAGTGGTTCTGGTCATTTTTAATTAACCGGAGAGGAAGTAAGAAAAAAATAAAGACTGTTTAAAATATAACTAATTAAATTAAAATTTTAACTTTTGTTTATATAGTCTTTAGTAGTGTATTTATTGGCTTTTCTGAGGAAACTGGTATTTCTGAGAAAATTCTATTTTTAAATAAATGCTACTTTAAATAAATGTTATTTCATCATTTTCAAATGACTATTCAATCAACATGTATAAAAGTTGTGGATTTCTTTGCTTTTATGACAAAAGTGGTATTGTATTTTTAAACTGATCACTTTATTAAGTAAGAGAGGGTATAGTTCAAAGTGTAATTATTTATTGTTAAATTGTATATTTACAAACATTTTAGTTTTGAACCATTAGATATTTACGTAATTTAAGTATGAAAGTTTAAAAATGGTTCATATAATAGGCATATGATAAAATGTCATGATAAAAGACAGCCGAATAAATATTATTTCATCCTACTTAGAAAGAATAATTTTCCAGAGGAACTTTACTCAGTTTTAGAGAAAAATCCAAGAATAATGTTCGTCTTTCAGTTTCCAACATGATATAATCAGAGAATTTGGAAAACTAGTAAATATAACCTATAGTAAAATGGTCAGGAAAAATACTCATTTACATTTATGATAACTGAAGTGACAAAAAGACTCCTAGAAGTTACATTTTCCCTTTGTGGTATATTAAAGAACAACGAATATACCAGACTTTATTCTAAGAAGGACTTTTTTTTGTGAATATAAAGGATAATTATCAGATTTAAGTTTCTTTCTACAAGCACTTCTAATTCTATTCACATGATCTATTTAAAAATTGCTTATTTCAACATATTTAAATGTAGTAGCCATTTTGAAATATTTTAGTCCCTCAAGATATAGAAATATACAAAAAACATACAAGATTCAGACCCAGAATTCAGTTTCTCTCTAAAGGGAATTTCATCATCCAATCTTCTGGCATTCTTTAAACTAGACACTAGACCCTTTTCATCTAGATATTGCATATCTCATATATATTATACATACATACATGTATGTGTATGCGTGTATTTTTAAAATCGGTATTTGTAGTAACATATCAAAAATAATTTCTAATATTCCAAGGTTCTAATGTTAGAATAGAACATATTCACAATAGTGTTTATCAGTTTCATGTATTTAGAGTAGTTTCACACTAAAATAAGTGATTAGGCTGGGCACGGTGGCTCATACCTGTAATCCTCGCACTTTGGGAGGCCAAAGCAGGGGGCTTGCCCGAGCCCAGGAGTTCCAGGCCAGCCTGGGGAACATAGTGAGACCCTGTCTCTACAAAAAACATTTTTTAAAAAAATTAGCTCCTCACAGTGACACGTGCACCTATAATTCCAGCTACAGGGGAAACTGAGGTGGGAGTATGACTTGAGCCAAGGAGCTAGAGGCTTCAGTGAGCCATGGTGGCACCACTGCACTCTATCCTGGGTGGCAGAGTGAGATCCTGTCGCAAATTAAAATAAGTGATTAGGACAAAAAAGATATAAGGCAAAATAAGTAGAATGCTTACCTACCTCAAATAAAAAATAAAATAATATGTGTTAATATGAAGGTGATACTGGATAAGTGAAGTGCCTAGGACTTTTTTCTTAAATAATCTAGTATATTTTATGTGAATAAGAGACTATAAAGTAAGGAGATCAACGGACTGTAAAAGTGGGTGTGAGAGAAGAAAGTTTGCTAGTCAAACTTGATTTAAATTGACTGCCTTTGTAATAGCCTGTGGCTGAATGTTTTGATCTATTTATAATGAATATTTTCAGGATTTGCTAATTTTTGAAAATTGGCAAGAAATACTCATTTTTTTCCTGTCTTGAGGTATGCCAAAAATAAAACTTGCTAGAATAAAAAAAAAAGTGAAAGTGAAGGAATGTCTTGTGTGTGCTAAAACACCTCCACTTAAAGAGCTTGATATCCACTAGAAAATGTTGTTTCTTTAAAAAGGGGACAAAGGGCATTTGATGCTTCTCACCTTTCACAGTTGTGACAATTCTCTTAGACATCTTAAATTCTCTGAGTGGAGATTTCTCATATTCTTCACCGTACACCTGTTTAAAAATTGTAGTCCACAGAAATCTGAAACTACAAAAGAAACTTTTCTCAAGATGATAAGTCACAAGGAGTGTAAATTACAGTTACTTCATTTGTGGGAGTTTTCCTATCACTTTTCAATTAATAAGACATCCTGGTTATGGGAATTTCAGTCTCACTGAAAAACTCAATTTTTTTTGCAAATTAAATTTGCGTATGCAAGTTACAATTTGAGTTTAAGCTTAGGCCTACACTGATGGAGGGATAACAGGCAAACTGGAATTTGGTACTTGACCATACTTAGTCAGTGCAGGAAAAACAACAAAAAAAACTTCAGAAACTTTCTTACCATTGACAGGGGCTAGTGTCAATATTCCTTGTGGTTTTCCCTTATTGACTGTATCTACGCCATCACATAGCAAAATGTACACAACAGCAGAAAGTAGACATTTTACTCATAGTTTCTGCAAAATCTGAATAAAGTTTTTCTACTATAAATAATGCCAAAGATGTGGTCTTATAGATGTATGCATTCTAAGGATCAGGGAAAGGCAGTGAAATAAAACTCTAAATTGAACAAAATTCAAGTAGTTTATCTTTTAACAGAAATATCTCCATAAACCATATCAATATAAAGGTGAACAGGGGTTGGACACAGTGGCTGAAAGCCCATAATTCCAGTGTTTTGGGAGGCCAAAATGGGAGGATGGCTTGAGAATAGGAGTTGGAGACCAGCTTGGGCAACATAGAAAGACCTCATCTCTACAAAAAAAAAAAAAAAAAAATTAGCTGGGTCTGTTCATGTGTGCCTGTAGTCCTAGCTATTTGGGAGGCTGAGGTGGGAGGATTGGTCAAGCCCAGGAGTTGGAGGCTGTAGTGAGCTATGATTGTGCCACTGCACTTCAGCCGGGGTGACACAGCGAAAACCCTGTCTCTAAAAAAATTAAAAATATATAAAGGTCAACAGGAAGAATCAATAACTAAGACAGCAACTGGAATTGACAAATTAATATCAATAAGCTTGAATCAACTAATGAGGATGGTTTTGTGTATGTGTGTGTGTCTATGTGTGTGTGTGTGTGGGAGAGAGAGAGAGAGAGAGAGAAATATTGGCGAAGTAGTATTTTAATTCACTCACCAACATTCTATTGGGTGGCCAAATTCATAGAGGTATTTTATTAGAATCAGAAATTTCAGAATTTTAGAATCTATGTGTTAGCAAACTGTGTATTCATAGGTTCACAAGAGGTTCACAACCTCTTGTTCCTCATAAATCATTCTAGGAGAAAAAAAATACCAACATAGCTGTAGCCCCTAAGTCATGAAGTGCATTTGACTGGTTCACAAAATATTAAATATAAAGGGTTACAACTTTTCAATTAAAAAATTTTTTATGATAAACATTAATGGAAAAAAACACTTATTTTAATAAAATTTGTGGAATTCATCATTGCTTTCAAAGAAATAACACCCTTATCTGTTATCTCTGTCAATCCAGGGATGAAGGTTCAGCTAGAAAAATAACTTTAACCCATTATTGGACTGGTCGTTATTAAAGGCAGAGATACAACCCTAATCTGATCTCCCACTCTTCTGATTATGTATTTGTATTAAATACCTGATTATTTATTTAAAATTTTATTTACTCAAACTATGGAAACATTATTCAATTCTTCCTTTGTTTGCAAAGAAAGATTTTCTGGTCAAAATAGTAAACATTAATCCACAGAGGCAAAGCAAAAATATCAAAGATCTCTAGATAATATTAACTTTTATTCAAATTTCACAGTTTTTAATAAATGTATATTCAAAAGGAATGTGTGGCTGGGTGCGGTGGCTCACGCTTGTAATCCCAGCACTTTGGGAGGCCAAGGCGGGCAAATCATGAGGTCAGGAGTTTGAGACCAGCCTGGCCAACACAGTGAAACCCTGTCTCGACTAAAAATACAAAAATTAGCTGGGCATGGTGACGGGCACCTGTAATCCCAGCTACTTGGGAGGCTGAGGCAGGAGAATCACTTGAACCCGGGAGACAGAGGTTGCAGTGAGCCAAGATCATGCCACTGCACTCCAGCCTGGGCGACAGAGCTAGACTCTATCTCAAAAAAAAAAAAAAAAAAAAAAAAAAAAGAGGAATGTGTGATGGATCTGGGCATTGATAAATCTATCACTAAGGTTCTATATTTATGGCATTTGATTAGCTATCCACATCACATTATGAGGATATCTACTTTCTCAAAGTATTTTGGTCTTTGCTTTTAGATTAATAAAAAATGTAATAGTGGCTGAAGTATTTAAGGCACTCCCCTGGGACATGAAAAAATAATAAAATTTAGGTTATCTGGCACTGTCCAAATAATTGTATACAGAAAGTAAGAGAAAATTCATGTATGTTTGTGTTTATCTGCACTTACTGTAGCTGTCCTAATCTTTAGTCTTTAAATATAGAAGCCAATATGGAAGGTTAAATAGATGATTAATGCTCATCCTTTATTAGAAGTCTCTTTAAAGCATATCTTATTTCCACATTGATCATATTTATCTTTAGTAAAATTATAATTAATGTATAAGGTTTGTTTAATGGCTACAATTTCAGCTCATTTGTAAAATTTATCACAAATAACTTTTATAATTAAGTAACTTATAAAATCTCAGATTAAAGTAAATTATGTTACTTAGTCTCAACATTTTCTTATAAAACATATTCTTCTTCTGTCTTTGCCTTATCTGTTCTTGGCACTAACTTCTTCAGTCATTCACACTTCAAAAGCTTTGGACTATTTCCTCTTCCTTATACCCACATTCCAGATTAAACTTTAGACTTTTTTATCTTGCAATCTCTTTCTCTTCCAATCTTTCTTCCTACATCTTCCAGCTATTTATCAAAAACATTTAAAGAGCTACTTCTTTCATGAATCTCTTCTTAATTCCACTACCTCAAAGTATTCACATTCTTTGGTACTATCATAGCACTTTGCTCTGTCCTTTGTCACTTAGCCTATTTAGTATAATATTATAATATTTATCTTCTACAAATCTTGTATTATCTCCCCTACATAAACTTAACATGTGCTTTATACACAGAGGGTGCTTAAAAAGTACAGATCAACTGGATGGATGAATGGATGGAAGAGGATGGAATATCTTAACAAAACACATTTTCCTTAAGTAAATTCATGCATACTCCAAATTAAATACAGAATGTGAAGTATCTCTGAACTGTGCTGTTGAATATGGTAGCTACTAGCTACATGTGAGTATTTAAATTTTAATTGATTAAATTAAATTAAGAATTTAATTCCTGATTTGCACTAGCCACATTTCAAGTGGTTAATAGGCACAATTGGCTACCATATTGGACCATGCAGATAGTTTAATAAAATATTTTTATCATTATGGAAAGTTCTATTGGATAGTACTGCTCTAGAAATTTTTGCTGGAGGAATGGATGAGAGAAACATGTCTATGGAATTCGAGGGAGACCATAATAACAAATAATAAGGCATAGGATTACCACTTCCCATAATAAAAAGTATGATTCATAGCCACTTATGATATAAGCAATTACCCTTCAAAGTTGAAGATTTATATTAGTATCATTATTATCACTTCTCATTTAATCCATATTTTTTGCAGCATCGATAATAGAAAACTCAAAATAATTTATGTAGGTAGGAAGATGTCATATTTTCCATATAAATATGCATTAAATGCTTTAACAAGTCTGGCTTAATTAGAATAAGAATACAACAGACTAGGCTGGCTTTTCAAAAATTTTAATAGCTTATTCCCTGTTAAAGCTAAGAAATACCTTCCAGTATACCCTACCTTCCAAAGTATCGGGGATTTTTTGTTTTTTAATCCAAGAGAGAGTCATGAGATGATAAAACGCAATCTTTATGTTCTTTGCTTCCCTTTTTCCAAAATCTAAAATTATTCAGAAATATTTAACCTTTTCTTGATTTGTAGCCATTGCAGCTAATTGGAGGATCCTGCCATATAATGATGGACCTCTGTCATGTGTTGTCTACTTGTTTAATTTAGATTTGTGGTTTCTTGAAATCCAACTGAAAGTGTTTGACCCCTCATAGGAAAATCCTGTTGTGAGTAAGAAGGATTCCACAGATCACATACCCGAGAGGTTTTGCCTCAGCTGCTCTCAACTTTGTAATCTTGTGAAGAAGCTGACAAGCTTGGGTGAGACAATGTTTTGCTATCCTCCTTAAAGAATTAGAAATTCCCCCCAAGAGAGTATGAATTGATAACGAGAGGCATTATAGCTAAGATCAGGTTCATAACTGAAAAAATTGAAATTGATATGTAGGTAATCAAGCATTTTTAGTGATGTATATTATGTGATTGCCATTCAAGGCAGGCATAACCATTTTCCTCAGAGTCAGGAAATAAATACCACTAGCCAATGGGGCTAGGATCACACCTATTCCATATAAATAGAACTTTGAATCTATCCTGTCTACTGTTTGATAAGCCTATGCAGATTCCCAATTTTATGTGTTAGGTTTATAAAACTGTTATAATGATCCAAGGAATAATAGCAGTTGGTGGGGAGGGTGTTTTTATTTAAGCTTTCATTAGCAGACAAATAAGGATAGCAGAGACTTCACTCCAGTTTTAATTCAAAAAATATTGTGTGCCTGCATTTCAGAATCCTGGATGATTTGCTGCTAATAGCACTCTGAGGTCCTGCCATGGAACCTCCTATCTAGCGCAGCATTTGGGTTATTGAAGCCCTATCTTTTCAGTGCATCTATTTCATTTAAGTTTAAACTGATTACAATGTACTGGAGGCAAAGACCTTTTTCTTCCCCTCCCTCTTTTTATCCCCCACTTGACAGCTGATTGCAGAACACTATGAGGACTGAACGACAGTGGGTTTTAATTCAGATACTTCAAGGTGAGTTTCATATATATTAAATACCATATACGTCTCCTTTCCTCTGGGTCTTTTCAGGAGTAGTAATTTTATCTGAACTCCAATTTTTCATGTTTGAAGCTTTCATTTTCTTAAAAGATTTGTTTTGAGTTTAAAATGTTAACAGTGAGATTGGATGAGAGGAAGGGGAAGTCTATATTCCAATATACTGATATCGTGTAGGGAGAGATGTAAAACAACAACAACAAAAATCCCACAAATTATAGTAAGCATAATTTACCTTGATTGGCCTGGATGGCCACACATGTCGGCAGTGGATTGACAATTTCTAAAGAATTGACAGTTTACTGACGGTAAACAATGAAGTTGTAAAGGCCCCTCCGGATCGTGCAAAGATGTCTTTAGGACCATGAGTTATCAGTGTACTGAAAAATTCCAGAAGTGCCTATTTTCAGAATATTTGTTCTGAATACTACGAGCACCCTAGGTAGAGAGACTGTTCTTCCTCAGTTTTGCATTTCCAATGCGTGGTGTACAGAACATACTTTACAAATAGACACCAAACTAACAAGAGAGTATTCTAATGAATAAATATATAGACTTTATTGCACTTGTAGGAGTATGATTTGATTTAATAAACTAATAGGCTATCCCCCCCAAATCTCCATTTAGATGAATAAAAAATGTTTAGGATTCTATTTAATTAAACCAAATTTAGAAGTAATGTTCAGTTTTTTGCTTGGGAGGTTTTGATTTATTCAAAAATCATTTAAGTTTGTCCACTTAGTGATTAGTGTGTACTCCAGTGCACCCCCACAACTTTGTCACAATACTCCAATAATGTAATATACTTAAAAATAATATATTTAAATTATTTGTCATACTTATTCTCAGTTTCTCTTGCCCATGTGGCAGAAGATACTGAAATATGTTCCCCTTGACATTGCTCAAAGAAGAAATCTCTTAAAAGTTCTAATCACCGTTAAATTTCTCAGACATTTTAAGGTTTAGAGAAGAAAAGATTTAAACAACTTTTTACATGATTCTTTTTCTTGTTCCCTTCTATTCCCTCCATTACTCCTCTGTCACTTCCATCATTCTCTCCAAGTACATAAATCCACTCTTTATGGTGCCTGGGACCTCCCAGATCCAGTAAATCTTCCCACCCTCTCCCTCTACCTTTCATTCCTTCAAGTTTTCCGTTCATTGAAGTCATTCTCAGTTCCGTTAGTTTCCCCAGATTTCTCCCTGTTCTCTTTGTGTGTCTATAATTCTTCCAAGTCTCTACCCAGTTTTTAAGTTCTCCATCTTTGTTGTCACCATAGTTTTCCCCAGTTAAGTTTTCATAACAACTTGTTGCTCAGACTCTATGAGTACTTCTTATTTTGTTAGTTCGTCTCAGTGCTCAAAATCATTCCTTACCTCTCAATCATCCCTTTTCTCTCTTTAATACCTTCATTCTTTCCAAGTTTTCTCTGCAGTCTTTTCCATATCCTCTGCTCCTACCAGTTTCCCCTTGTGCCTCACAGTTCTTCCCAAATTATCCAAGTCCCTTGCAGGTAGTTGGAATATAACTCATCACATTATTTCCATATTTAGAAACAGCTTAAATTTACAAACTGCCATGAATAAAACAGTCTGTAGCTTAATCATTGACAGTTTAATATAATCTTATTCTTTATTGCGGCTTTATATACATACACCACATTTTATAGACCTGATATTTGTACCAGGTTTGGTTTTAAGAGAAGTTGAGATAGTAGAGGGCAGTTACAAAAAATTAACATTCAGATAGTAAAGCCAAATTAAGCCAAGGTGAAAATTTCTTATTCAACAAGACATTCAGCCCATTCAGTTCAAAACAATATTCTGTGTACTTTTTAAGGAGTGGAAGAAAAATAGACGAGTAATGGAATATTGCTAATTGAATATTGATGAGATTTGTTTCCATTTTAAAGTTTAAAAAAAACCAAAACTGATTGCTCTAAGACTTTTTCTTGCTGACTGCCATCACCTCAGTTGTCATATTGTAACCACAAATCCCTTAAGCACTTACATTGAACCTTATCCTTACTCTTATGCTTATTCAAATTTTCCCCATGTGATGCTAATCTGAAAATTTCTTAGAGGAAATGAGTTTTGAATTGCTCTGAAGCAGATGATGACCTTTGATGACCAGAGAAGATGTGGAAAATATTATGGCTAGAGAGTAGATGTTGGCTCGGCTGAAGAGGAGAGGTCATTGATTATAAATTAAAGAGAAAGAGATTTCTTAGAAGCAGCTAATTGAGGACCTTGAATGCTAGGCCTCAGAGTTTAGATTCTATAGATTTCGAAAGGTAATAAACATAGTTTTTTTGCTTTCAGTTTTTGTTGTTGTTGTTATCAGTTTGGTTTGGTTGTTATATATAATGTTTATCAGAATAATGAATACTTATTTTTCAACACCATAAAAATGTGGAAGTAGACCACAAAAAAGTACTGGTTGGATAGATAATACATTTGGAAATGCTTTGTTTTAAAAAAACCTTTTCTTCTGAATAAAAATAGAAAGGAGAAGCAGTCCTTACGTGAAATCTCTCTTTAACAGTTCCTCTTGAAAATTAGCAGCTGTACTTAGTGAAAAATTATGAAGGTGCAATGTTGTTGTCAGCTGTAACAGGTTTTAATTATCTTTTTTATTTTAAAGTGATCAAATTTAGAGATGTCAATTTTTATTATTTTCAGGACAAAATCATGATGCCATAGTTCACATATTTTAGTTGCAAATATTGTTTGAAAATGCACTTGATTTTGTGAGGTGTTTGCTTTAATATTTTCAACACAGTGCTGGATTACAGGGTTTCAAGATATATTGCACGTATCCAATTAAAATAACTCCCCACTTTCCCTAATTTATACTTGTTCTTTAAAAATTTAAATATTAATTAAAATCATCTAATAAGTTAACATGTTCCCTGTTTTATCAAAAACATTCATTGTTCAGTTTAAGCGTTTGAAAACCAATCATAATAATATCTAAAGATAAATGTCATTGGGATATGTCTTTCTCAAAAATGTTATGAAGGGTTATAAAATTTTGAAAGAAAATTTTATTACCAAAATATTACCAAACATACCTTGAAAGTCGAATATAATCATTCCTCTTTTAAAATAAGCTTTTAAATCTAAATTACATGAAAAAATTTGTTGCCAAGCTGGGACGATTATAAAATCACTAACTACCTAAAACAGAGCACACAGTCTTTAAGCCTTATAAACATAATTTTAAATCTGAAAATTATATGAAATATGCATTTGATGAAAAGACATTTTGACTTCGCATGTGGAATTGTGATGTAAGATCTTTTAAAGCTGTAGCATTGCTCATAATTGAGATCCATTATGCAAATGATTATGTATTTATGATTAAACCTTCTTTCAATCACAGATGGCTAGAACAAGAAAAGATCTTAGAGATAAATCCCAAGGCTACTCACCCTCAGTGAGTAAAATGAAGCACAGAATGAATAAATGACTTGTCCAAAGTCACAGCTACCTAAAGGCATAGTTAATACTAGAATTCAAGTCCAGTTAGTTTCTCCCACAGGATTAGACTTGTCTTTGTGAGTGCAGGATATACAGATACCTTTGTTTATTATTTTTTTAGTTTATAATAACAATATCAACAATTACAAATACACATAACATTAATGTTCCAGGAACTGTTCTAAGTACTTTACATATATTAACTCATTTAGTGTACACAATAACACTATAAGGTAGACACAATTGTTAACCCTGTTTTACACAAAGGTACAGAGAATTTAAATAACTTGCATAAAGTCACACAGCTAGTGAGTGGTGGATCTTGGATTTATTATAAAACAAGACAGTCTAGCTCCATAGCTCATGCTAGGACTTCTTTAAAAAATTTAAATTTCTTATTGCCAGGATAGTTTATATTTGGATATAACAACATTTTATGACTTTACTTTTTCAGTAGGGTATAAAAACATTTTTTAGTATTGGGAATTAATGACTGTCTCAATTTCCATATCATATACATTTTGCAATAGCTTTAAATGAATAGTCTTGCTACAATGGATGTGAAGCCCTGAATGAATGGTTTGTCTGAAATCATCAATATTGTTCATTAAGACAGTTGCAAAAAAAGATCTCTATGGAGTCTTTCAGTTCATTCTCTATATGAAAAAATTTTTCATTTATTTTTAAAACTAGAAAATCAAACTGAAAGTATATTTAAATAATGTCTCTATGAAATGTTTTCTGTGAGAATGGTAAAATGAGCTATCAACTAATTATTTTTTCATATACTTGGTAATGACTATGTGAACAAAATTGATTTTGCATTTTCTCATTAATGTGGCACACAACACAGAAATAAAAGTCCTATTTTTTTTCTAGCTTGTTTTAGTCTGTGGGCTTAATTGCTAGTTTGAAAGTAATATTAGGTAATATCTTACTCTGTAAGAAAGCATATTTTGACATGTTGACGTGTTAATATATTGACACATGGGAAAGGAATAAGTAAATGTAAATGAAAACTAATTAAGCAACATTATATAGTGGATATGGGAAAGGTAAAAAAATATCCCAGCACTTTGGGAGGCTGAGGTGGGTGGATCACCTGAGGTCAGGAGTTTGAGATCAGCCTGGCCAACATGGTGAAGCCCCGTCTCTACCAAAAATACAAAAATTAACTGGGCGTGATGGTGGGCGCCTGTAATCCCAGCTACTTGGGGGGCTGAGGCAGGAGAATCACTTGAACCCGGGAGGCGGAGGTTGCAGTGAGCCAAGATTGCACCACTGCACTCCAGCCTGGGCAATAGAGTGAGACTCAGTCCTCCCCCCCCAAAAAAATCCCCAATATGCAAAATGCCTATATAAGTTTGTTTTATGTATAATTATGTAATAAATTCTGAAAATTATCATAAAATTAAAAATATTAGAATATACGATCTTCCATACATTGCCCCAATTTGTTCATTCCTGTTCAAATAGAATGGAAAGACAAATTAAAATGGAGAAGGGCTGACTCGTAAGAAATAGCAATGAATTCCTTTTCTTTTCATTTTTTAGGGAAGAAACGGATTGGGAACAAGACTATATGTTGTATAGGGAACATTGAAGGATTCTATTTCCATTTCAGTGCTTAATGGTTTTTACTAGTGATTTAACTTTTTTCTCTATGTTTTTAAAACTCTCAGAGTCTTTGGCTTCATTAAATATTATTTCTTTATAAAACATATATTATATGATAATACAAAAAATGTTAAATCGGTGGTATTCATTAAGACTGTATCCAGCACTGTGGAGAACTTGGAGGTCAAGGGAAAGTCTGCACAAAAGTAGAAATGTGAGGAAATTTGTGAACTGTGTTAGCCAATGTATATTTGTGCTCTGAGCATATATTTAAGGAAGGATGAGGCAATGTGGGCTGAGGGACATTGGAGATGGAGTAAGAGTGAAAGGGTAATTGGCTATGTTAGAAAACAGTGGCTTGCATTGCATGATTCTGTATCACAGGTACTTATTTATAGTGTGCATGCATATGTGATATTGCATAAAGCAAGACCGTGATGAAGTTACATAGTTGTCTATTAGGATATTTGCCCTATACCCTTCAGTTTTCTGTTTGAGGTTTTTGAAGGATTAATGATTTCTATCATGCATCATATTCTTCATACTATCTGTATAAGGATTATGATGGTGATAAATGAGAAGAACATGGTGAGTATTCCAAACTCCTGTGGACCCTACCCAATATACTAAAGATTACCAAGTAGAGAGTTATTTTGGTATATTACCACTTCATCAGTTTTATGTCTCAGATACAGTGTATTTATTTATATAGCATATCACATAGGTTTTATTGGGATCATATAATGTTTTATGAAATAATTCTATTTTAAGATACTATTTACTTATAACTATAAAACTGTGCATTTTTGTTCTCTCAGAGGATCTGGAACAGTGTGATTTCTAACTTAAAATGAGGAGAGATTTGATTGTTTCTTCTTAACAAGTTACCAATCTCTTAAAAATATTCACTGCCTAATAGTTTCAAAATTTAGAATCATAAAATACTACTCATTCCTAAATGATTCAAGAATACATTTTACTGTACTATTTAATTTTATACTTTTTTTGTCCCCTGCCTATGAATTGGATATTGTAGCCATCATTTCACTGTCCTGGGTGCAGGCATAGCTGAAGGTTACTGACCTTCTGATCTAGATTAATACTGTCCAACAGAACTTTCTGTAGTAATAGAAATATTCCATAATCTGTGCTGTCCAGTGCTTAAGTCCTTAGCCACATTGGACAATTGAGCACTTAAAATGTGCTTAGTACAACTAAGGGATTGAATTTTTAATCTGACTTAAATTTAATTTTAACAGCTACACACAGCAAGAGGTACTATATTGGACTGCACGGCTCTAGATGCTTATAGTCTAAATATAACTATTGTATGGAAAAGAGAGTTCTTTTTTCAAGGCATAATCAATCACCTTCATTTCTAATTTTGTTCTTGTGCTATCTATAAATCAAGTCCTGATGCAAAGTAATTTCATCATGAAGAGCACTGGTCTTTATTTTCCAGGGTTGTCAGGTTATATAAAGAATTAATGTACCCTGTGATCGCAATTTCCTAGAGTGAGTGCCAGTTTTAGCAAGTGTAAAATAGTTGTGTTTGTTGTAGCTTCTTCTATGATATCTATTAAGAAGTTGGATATCTCTGAAAAGAAAATATAAAATATTTCAGCATTTCTAATATTTTCTGGAATAGGAAAATATTTTACATTTATCAGCTATATAGAAATTATAATTTAAAATGAAATACTGGCCATTTTCACATATTTCGTACTCTGTGACAAACTGAAATCATTACAGAGTAAGTTGTAATTCTAAAAACCAAAAAGTCTCACAAGTAATTGGAGCCTTTAGTACCTAATCAAAAGAATGGTGTCTTTATTTTCTTTTTTTGTAATCTCTTTTTCTAAACCAATGTGAAATCAAATTACGTTTTTTATAAGCAGTGCAATAGCTAAATAAAAATAACAATAACCGCAAATGCATTAAGAATTTTTTTTTATCTGAATGTATTACTCACTTAAAACAGCATTGGTGGACTGGGCACGATGGCTCACGCCTGTAATCCCAGCACTTTGGGAGGCCGAGGCCAGTGGATCATGAGGTCAGGAGATCAAAACCATCCTGGCTAACATAGTGAAACCCCATCTCTACTAAAAAAATACAAAAAATTAGCCGGGCATGGTGGCACAAGCCTGTAGTCCCAGCTACTCGGGAGGCTGAGGCAGGAGAATCTCTTGAACCTGGGAGGTTGCAGTGAGCCAAAATCGCACCACTGCACTCCAGCCTGGGTGACAGAGCGAGACTCCATCTCCACATAAAATGGGACTACAGGCTTGTGCCACCATGCATTGGTATGGAACGCAGTGAAATTTCTGTTTTGGGACTGCCTTAATGTGAGATTAACCCTGATCACACCACTTGCATTTCAACTATTGTTTAGTATGATGGCATTTCAATTGGCAATTTTCCTTACAATGATCTGTCTACACATGCACACACATAAATGCACACTAGGGCATATGTTCACAGTGAAACACAAAGACTATTATTTTAAACATACAAATAAAGCATCTCATGAATATTTCTCAATTACAATTTGGCTAGTGTTTGTTAGTCCGGCAAGAAATACTGTATCCAACTCTGTAGACGCAGAACTTGTATATTCTTGATTTCCCATTTGACGGTTACTTAGAATTGTTTTGAGGTTGATGCACTTCTTGATTTAAAAATAAAAGGGGGGTTGCGTTTCATTCTTCTTCCAGTATACTAGTATATTACCCCTTTGAAGGCTCGTTCTTGTGGTGAGAAGGCATGGAATATGCTGAATGAAGGCTAATGATAAAAGAAATCATTTTTCTTTTCTTAATGAGTTGGAGTGGGGTTTGTGGTTGTCCTAAGTGGGAAACAGAAAAAAAAAATTAAAGAAGAGGAATCTAAAAATATTGTGAAAACATGTAGGATTAGTTAAATTAATTTAAATATTTTACTTACTAAT
This sequence comes from Hylobates moloch, assembly GCF_009828535.3. Lineage (NCBI taxonomy): Eukaryota > Metazoa > Chordata > Mammalia > Primates > Hylobatidae > Hylobates > Hylobates moloch. The sequence goes on from NW_026652282.1 coordinate 75,532,543, forward strand.
AGTTTGAAAAACTGATTTCCTAAGAACCACTTAGTATAATTTGTAGTGAAAATAACTACAGGTGAAGATCATGCATAAAATATACTCTTACCAGAAAACTTTAGGTTTTTGAATAAAATGGAACTCATAAAATAATGAACACTCCAAGTTATTATAAATCACTCCTATTATTTCTTGAAGTCTTTGCCAGTTCTTGTAGTGATATATTCTTGGAGGAAAAGGTTTAAAACAAAAGAATTGGTGACCCGAATCTCCAGCAAACATTTCTTAAGCACTTATTGTGTATTTGGTACAGTGCCCATGAACTGCTAAGTTAAATATAATGTCTTAAAATTGTTGGTATATATTTGGAATGATTCATTTGCTTTGAGTTGAGATTCGTAATATAAAATATTATGGATCTATACAGTTGTTTCCATTTAAAACTGATATTTATAGAGAATAAATTTTATATCTAAATTGTTATTTTTGAAGAGCTAAATCTTTGTGTATTATGTAGGGAGTTATCTTGAAAAATATCCAATTTTTACTGCTTATCTTTTTGCACTTTCAAATATACTAATACTTTTGGAGCAGGACCCAACAGGCCTTCTCTAAAATTAAGTTTTCTCACATGTAGCAAGGTTATTTTGAATGCCCAAATTGAAGTTTAAATGGTTAATATTACATTTATATTTGGAGTTAAAATGTATTAAGACACAGTTGAAACAGTAACTCATTATAAGTATGAAGAATATTGCTAAATAGAGAAAACATTTTCTTATGTATTTACCTAGATGAAAGAGAAAGGAAAAATTATACAAACACTAACATTTATACCTTATCTTTGTATGAACATCTTGTAAATACATTTGAATTTTCTCTTGTAGATGCTATTCCTTCATGAAAACCAGGCTGAACCCAGTACATGCTTTTTTTTTTTTTTTTTTTTTTTTTTTTTTTTTTTTTTTTTTTTTTTTTTTGAGACGGAGTCTCACTCTGTCGCCCAGGCTGGAGTGCAGTGGCGCAATCTCGGCTCACTGCAAGCTCCGCCTCCCGGGTTCACGCCATTCTCCTGCCTCAGCCTCTCCGAGTAGCTGGGACTACAGGCGCCCGCCACCACGCCCGGCTAATTTTTTGTATTTTTAGTAGAGACGGGGTTTCACCGTGGTCTCGATCTCCTGACCTCGTGATCCGCCCGCCTCGGCCTCCCAAAGTGCTGGGATTACAAGCGTGAGCCACCGCGCCCGGCCCAGTACATGCTTTTATTGTGAAACTAAGGAACACACAAAAAGTAGGGTTTATTTTAACTTATAAATGTAAATTCCATTTTACTTATTTTTTAATGGGAAAAATATTTACTTTATTTCTTTAACTTTTATTTTAGGTTCAGGTATGCATGTGCGGGTTTGTTATATAGGTAAACTCATGCCACAGGAGTTTGTTATACAAATTATTTCATCACCCAGGTACTAAGACTAGTACTCAATTTTTTTTCTGCTCTTCTCCCTCCTCCCACACTCCATGCTCAATTAGTCCCCAGAGTCTGTTGTTCCCTTTTTTGTGTCTATCAGTTCTCATCATTTACATCCCACTTAAAAGTGAGAACATTCAATATTTGGTTTTCTGTTCCTTCATCAGTTTGCTAAGGATAATGGCCTCCAGTTCCATCCATGGTCTTGCAAAGGACATGATCTCCTTAGTTTTTATTGCTGCATAGTATTCCATGATGTATATGTACCACATTTTCTTTATTCAGTCTGTTATTGATGGACATTTAGGTTGATTCTATGTATTTACTATTGTGAATAGTGCTGCAGTGAACATTTGTGTGCATGTGTCTCTATGGTAAAATGATTTATATTCCTCTGGGTAGTTACCCAGTAATGGGATTACTGGTCAAATAGTAGTTCTGGTTTTACCTCTTTGAGGAATCACTATGCTGCTTCCCACTATAGTTGAACTAATTTACACTCCCACCAACATTGTAAAAGTATTCTTTTTTCTCTGCAACCTCGCCAGCATCTGTTATTTTTGACTTGTTAATAGTAGCCATTCTGACTACTGTGAGATGATACCTCACTGAGGTTTTGATTTGCATTTCTCTAATGATCAGTGATATTGAGCTTTTTTTCATATGCTTGCTGGCCACATGTAAGTCTTCTTTTGAAAAGTGTCTCCTCATGTCCTTTGCCTACTTGTTGACGGGGTTGTTTTTTCCTGTAAACTTAAGTTCCTTATAAATACTGGATATTAGACCTTTGTCAGATGCATAGTTAGCAAATATTTTCTCCCATTCTGTAGACTGTCTGTTTACTCTGTTGATAGTTTCTTTTGCTCTGCAGAAGCTCTTAAATTTAATTAGATCCCATTTGTCAATTTTGCTTTTGTTGTGATTGTTTTTGGCATGTTCATCATGAAATCTTTGCCACTTCCTTTGTCCAGGATGGAATTCCCTAGGTTGTCTTCCTAGGTTTTATAGTTTTGGGTTTTATGGATATTTAAATCATCTTGAGTTGATTTTTGTACATGGTGTAAGAAAGGGGTCCATTTTCAGTTGTCTGCACATGGCTACTCAGATGTCCCAGCCCGATTTGTTGTATGAGGAGTCCTTTCCCTATTGCTTGTTTTCTTCAGCTTTGTGGATGATCACGTGGTTATAGGTGTGTGGCCTTATATCTGGGCTCTCTATTCTGTTCTATTCGTCTATGTGTCTGTTTCTGCACCAGTACCATTACTGTAGCCCTGTAGTATAGTTTGAAGTCAGGTAATGTGATGCGTCATGTTTTGTTCTTTTTGCTTAGGATTGCCTTGGCTATTTGGGGTCTTTTTCTGTTCCATATGAATTTTAACATAGTTTTTTTCTACTTCTGTGAAGAATGTCATTGGTAGTTTCATAGGAATAACAATCTGTAAATTGTTTTGGGTAGTATCCCATTTTAATGATATTTATTCTTTCTATCCATGAAGTAGTGTTTGATTATACTTATTAATGTAAATTCCATTTTAAAAGGCAGAATTCTTTTTTTTTTTTTTGAGATGGAGTCTCACTCTGTCACCCAGGCTGGAGTGCAGTGGAATGATTTCAGCTCACTACAAGCTCCACCTCCCAGGTTCACACCATTCTCCTGCCTCAGCCTCCCGCATAGCTGGGACTACAGGCGCCCACCACCAGGCCCGGCTAATTTTTTGTATTTTTTAGTAGAGACGGGGTTTCACCGTGTTAGCCAGGATGGTCTCGATCTCCTGACCTCGTGATCTGCCCGCCTCGGCCAAAAGGCAGAATTCTTTATCATTTTTTCTACTCTAAGTGTATCACAACTGAAGATTCGAAATATGGCTTGTGTGTGTCACATTTATGGTTCAGTTGTTTTTCTATTCATTTATTAATTAATGTTGTCATTTTTAATTGGTTATCTATCTTTTTGGTTTTGAGGTGACACAAAACAAAAATCACAGAAATAATATTAAAATATGTGTAAAAAAGTGAGAACCAAAATGAGAAGGAATATTGTTGAATCTTTAGGCTGAGGCATCTGTTATTAGGCAGTTGATAAACCAAGTCATAAGATTGGTTTTAAAAGGTTGCTATGTCATTTTTGCTTAGCGTTCTAGGATGTGTAGTTACTGATTATGGATTGTGCAACTCCAAAGTCATCTTAATAGGAAGAGCTTCATTGTCTCATGGGGTGAATGAATGCAACTTTTAAAGTCATTTCTCTGTTCCTTGGAACAATAAATTGATGGATATAATTCATTTTCTGATTACTAATATCTTACCTTGATTTGTTTTACAGACCATCAACTTGGATCTTGTTTTTAGCCATCATTTCCAAGATTCTTGTGCTATATCTCATTTGCTTTCAACTGTTGATTTTACTGCATTGTAATTTGATAATTTAGAACCCAACACAAAAAATGAATTAAGTCGTGCTAGAATATGCACTGTACGTATATAGGGGAGTGATCTGATAAAGTGCTTTGTGCAGATATTGCAATTAGCACTGAAGTTTGGGGAGGTGAGCAATCAATAGTAAAATATTAATTGGTCTTTCTATATAGATAATTTAGACACTAATATGATATATTACTACCTGTTTTCTTGTACTGTTTTATTAATTCATGGAATAGTGACTAATAGAAATATTATTTAGCCTTATATATAAAACTCATAGATATAATACTACCTGTTTTCCTGTACTGTTTTATTAATTCATGGAATAGTGACTAATAGAAGTATTACTTATCCTTATATATAAAACTCAAAATAGGCTTTTCAACAAATACCCAGTGAAGACACAAATATGTATATGTTACACACACACACACACACACAATTATATATATATGAAGAAACCACATTTGTTAACAAATGACTAAAATTGTCATGCCTGACCCCTCCATTATTGAACATCACCTCTCCATGCCCCTTGATCTCTTTAATTTTATGATGCTATACCACCTCCATAATTTCACCCATGAATAATAGATTCCAAGCCCATCAATTTCTGTTTCTTTCTCTTTTCTTCTGCAAACACTTTTCCTTTACACATGAGGGACCTTTGGTTACCTTCTTAAAATGTGATCATCTAGAGAATTTACAGAATGTGAAATTAATGCCTATTTGATAAAAAATAATATATAAAGCAATGCCTACAGATATTTATATATATCACATAGTTGTTATACAGATTAAATGAAATAACTGATTTAAAATCACATAGAGCAATCCAAATACTACACCGAGTGGAAATTATCCTTTGAACTTTGACAAATTTAGGACTTATTTATTATGATAATCTGGTACTTGTTGACAAAGTACAGTAAAATAATTATTAGATACTGAAACAAGCAATATTACATTCACCCTGAGGCAATAGAAGAATGTGTGATGATAGACAAACGTTATATTTTTGCCATGAAGAATGTGTCTCTTGCTTGCTTATTCTGTAAAGCCATGTTTCAAATGTTCCCTAAATCATATATCAAAAATCCAGAAAACTTAATATAGAAGAGCAGCCTTTAGAATTTGTCTTATAAGTGCTATTTGAGCTTGATTATTATCAGATTTTGAAACCCTGTTAGAGAACACCACACTAACTGTTGTTGGAATGCTAGAATGAATCAGCAAACAATAAACAATTTGGAGAGGGAAGCAGCATTGATGGAATCCACTTCTCAGAGAGGTTTAGACCCAAATGTGAAAAATTAGACATGTACAATAAGCAAGCTGTTTGTGGAATAAAATTTAACAAACCAGTCTTATATAATTACTGTGCCTTATTAAATTTTTTATTTGGACATCTCAAGTTTCAGAATACACAGGAAATAATTATATAAAATTGGACAGCCAATGCCCTTGCCCGCCTCTGCTTGCTGTGGTCAGTTCCTCTGAAAATACTAGATTTATCAGTTGCTCCAATTTGTCTTTCTCTCAATGTGGTTACTTTTCTTGCAATGTTCTAGATTCCTGTCAACCTCAAGAACTACCTTATTGTTTACCCAGGCTGTAAAAGAAGCTTTGCTTGTATTTGAGACCAAGAACACAACAGTAGTGACCACCTAATATATTATGGCTGTTAAATGGTGTATTTTTGACTTCATGAAACACTGAAATAATTGGAATGATGAGATCTAAGTGGAGTTAGGATAATGGGCAGCAGATAGATATTTCTTATCTTCATGTAATACTTAAATTTGTACTATTGTAGAAATTGTACAAAAATTGTAGCATATAAGCCATTCACTCACGTGTTTGTTGTTGTAGCATATAATCCAGTAATTCACATAGAATTCATTTAAATATATTACAAATGAAATCAGCACTATAATGAAGAAAAAATTTAAAAAATATTAGGGAAATTATGCCTTGAAATTCTTCTGACAAAGCATTTGAACATTAATTGTGTGGTTTGAAATTTCTAGAATTGCATATAGTAGATGCCTAGCTCCCTTACCTACTCAGAGATGATAAAATGAACTTCCATTTTGCTTTATATATCTTTAAATTTTCAGAGATGCTTATTTTATTTCTGGTTTTGCTTGCTCTAATTGTCATTATTGTGTCCCTCTAAATACAACTATTGCTTACCCAACCGTGATGTCTTGCTGATAAAGGGCATCACTTAAATAGCATGGGCACTACTGGAACCTGTCAAAAATTTTAGTTCTTTTTTTTTTTTTTTT
>NW_026652282.1:75538807-75551105 GCF_009828535.3 Hylobates moloch
CGGAGCTTGCAGTGAGCCGAGATTGCGCCACTGCACTGCAAGCTCCGCCTCCCGGGTTCACGCCATTCTCCTGCCTCAGCCTCTCCAACTAGCTGGGACTACAGGTGCCCACCACCACGCCCGGCTAAATTTTTGTATTTTTAGTAGAGACGGGGTTTCACCGTGGTCTCGATCTCCTGACCTCATGATCCGCCCCCCTCGGCCTCCCAAAGTGCTGGGATTACAAGCGTGAGCCACCGCGCCCGGCCAAATTTTAGTTCTTTATATCTTCTTTTGTGTTGTTTCTTTTATCAATTTCCAAACTAACATTAATCTATAGTAGGAGTGGGTTGTAGGAGAAGGGCAAAGAAATTTAAGGTTATCTTGTCACATGTTTCATGAGACAGAAAAATTAGAATGTAATTTACATATATTAAGATACGTATGTAGGCATCTTTTCCCTGGATATCTGAGTTAAATGTGCCATGCTTCCATAAGACTAAGCAGTGATTATTTATATCCATATTTAGTAGCTAAATTTCTGTACTGTTCATTCAAAGAATTAAACTCAGCATTTTCAAAGAAAACTTAATAAATTTTAAAGATAATAAATTTTCAAGTGGCAAATGTGAGGGTTGAAATCAAAATCTGGAGATTGAGGTTACTTAAACATGCATGTTCACATCCTGGTAGAAGCAGAGATGAGTTCATTATACAGTAATTGAACATTGAATTAAAGACATACTAGAATATATTATCAAATATAAACTGTTTTGTTCACTGATGTACCTTCGGTGTCTAGAACTGTGCTTGACATATAAAAATTGCTTAATAAGTATTTGTTGAATAAGTGGCTAAACCTCCATGAATTCATTTCATCTCAAACTCTTTATTAACTAGAGGGTGAATATTCCTTCTAGGTTGGCAACATATATATTCACTTAAGCTTTAGAAATGGTATTTTTTTCTCAATATTTCTTCCCAGTTTTTAAAACCACTGAATGAATTTCCAGTTATGAAACACATTTTAAAATGTTTTATATGATGATGGTATTGTGGAAGACAGTGTGGCAGTTCCTCAAGGATCTAGAACTAGAAATACCATTTGGCCCAGCCATCCCATTACTGGGTATATACCCAAAGGATTATAAATCATGCTGCTATAAAGACACACGCACACGTATGTTTATTGTGGCACTATTCACAATAGCAAAGACTTGGAACCAACCCAAATGTCCATCAATGATAGACTGGATTAAGAAAATGTGGCACATGGAATACTATGCAGCCATAAAAAAGGATGAGTTCATGTCCTTTTTAAGGACAAGGATGAAGCTGGAAACCATCATTCTGAGCAAACTATTGCAAGGACAGAAAACCAAACACCGCATGTCCTCACTCACAGGTGGTAATTGAACAATGAGAACACATGGACACAGGGTGGGGAACATCACACACTGGGGCCTGTTGTGGGGTGGGGGGAGGGGGGAGGGATAGCATTAGGAGATATACCTAATGTTAAATGACGAGTTAATGGGTGCAGCACATCAACATGGCACATGTATACATATGTAACAAACCTGCATGTTGTGCACATGTACCCTAGAACTTAAAGTATAATTAAAAAAATAAAAAATAGAGTAGAACAGATTTAGAATGGATTGGGAGAGGGCGACTTCTTGGAACTAGATCGCTCTATTAATTCTTTCTGTTGTGTAGAGATATTGCAACATGCATGCAATGCTTTTATTTCTTTATTTTGCTTTTCTTTTTGGGGGGTTATCCCAGGAATTCAAGGTTGTTTTATCTTATTTTTTTAAATTTAACTTTTATTCTGAGTTCAGGGGTACATGTGCAGGTTTATATAAGTAAACTTGTGCAATGGGGGTTTGTTGTACAGATTATTTCATCACCCAGGTATTAAGCCTAGTAGCCATTAGTTATTTTTCCTGATCCTCTCCCTCCGCCCATCTTCCAGCCTCCAATAGGCCCCAGTGTGTGTTGTTTCCCTGTATATGTCCATGAGTTCTCATCATTTAGCTCCCACTTCTAAGTGAGAATATCCTGCAATGTTTTTAAAAACAGTCTGTAGTATTCTTCTGCCAGTTGTAATAATGTGTAATACCTAAGGGTAAGATAAGAATAGAGCGATAATTTTAATTCCAATTGTCACTGCCCCATTTTTATTTCTGCTTATGTTTGCATGACATTTATAAAATCACATAAACATCCAAAACTTCTTAGATATGCTAGATTCACAGCATATAGAACACATATATCTGTGCATATTAGCTGGTAGTATCAATGGGGTATTTTTAATCTCAACTTCATAACAGAGTATAAAACCGAAAATTCACAAGACTGAATTTTGAGCAAGTTTTTATATTATGTAATCCCAATGCACATCATTGTACAAATGATGCTAAAAATACTATACCACAGGCACCAGTGTTTTTGTGTTGTTTACTAGGATAAAGAATGTCTTCAGCTCTAGCATTATTCACTATCATAAATAACATATTTTATATATGATACCAACTGCTTAACATAGGAAAGTCGCTGGATTCATAATATATGTTTTTAAAATTTTGTGATAAAAATTAATGAGATGTTTTAAGTCTACTCCTGACCTAAACTATCTCGATTGTTGCAACAGATGCATTTATTTGATTATTGATTGTAAATAGGAAGATTTCTTTTTTTCCAATTTTGTGTCTTCCAACATTGGCATATGCATATTTTAAAAAATGCGGATGTGTAGCTATGCAATGGGATAGTTATTTCATATAACACATTGCTTGGCATAATCAGAGCACAATATCCATAACAAGTTATTTATATCCTGTAGTCCTGTTTTTAGAACAATTACTAAAACTTGTTGATGTTATCGATTACCAATAAATATTGATAAATTCCTTAATTGGATACCTATATGCATTAATACATTTCTGGAATGGAATTTTAAATAACCATCTGACCACTGAGTTTTCAAAACTGTCAAATACCTTAATAGTTGCATTAACCTTCATTTAATTGTAAAAGTATAACATCTGATAGGCTTTAGCTCAGTGTGATACAAATTTAATTTTGTTTATATAATATGTCATCTACAAATACTATCCAGAAGAAGCACATCAGAATGTTTAATTATACTAGAGATTAAAAGATATTTAACATATAAACTTGAGAATAAATAAAATAGAGAATAAGAATTGAGAATTACGAAAGGAAAGTGAAGATAAAATTTGCAGATTTTAAGAAAATAAAAATTCCTCATTGAACTTTGTCAGAAGAGTTCAAGAACTGAAATAATTTTAAAGCTTTCAGTGAGTGAAAAATAATAGGGAGAAGTAGCAAGAGAGATTGATTTTGACTCACTTTCAACTCGGTACTGTTTTTAATTGCCTTTCTTATTTTCAAGCCCTTCTCAAGCTGTTCCTTGAAGTTGTATAATTCCTGTTAGTCTATAGATGTGAAAACCCATTTTTATATGAACTACTTTCTGCGTTCTATAAACATAAATTCTCAGGGTTGGGACTTCTAGTTTGGACGTCATCTACCAAATCCATATATCTAAAGCAAATATAGTAGATCTAATCTGGTGGTCCAGTACCTCCAAAGATATGGAATACACCCCTGAAATATCCTGAAACCTTTTTTTTTTCAGAATCCTTTAATAAGCAGTTATGTCAATCTGAAAGTTGCTTACTTGTACTTTATATTAATAGCTATTCTTGTTTTTCTTATCCAAAGAAAAATCCTCTAATCCCCTTTTCACATGATAGTTGTTACCATGTTTAGGCATTAGTCACATCAACCCCTCTCCTCTCCCAAACTTCTCTTCTTCACATCAAACTTTATTAGTCCCTCCTTTATAATGATTCCTTGCCTCCTTTTATCCAGATCAATTTTTTTCACTTTGATGCCCAGAGCTGAAGAAATGGACTATTGTATAAATTATTCATTGCCAAGAGAATAATTGCATTTTAAACCTATATTATAACAAAGAATAATGATTATACTTTGTGATTTGTAACAAATACCCTTTATTTTCCCTTAACTATTGAATTAAATATTTTAATTATTTGTATTCTCTTTAACTGTCTTGGTATATTAAAGTATTATCTTTTATAATTTATCAATGGTGGACACTTTTATAGGTACTCTGTGTCATTTTTGATACTGTAGGTATCTTATTTCATTTATCTTTATTCTTTATTCTTAATGTACAAATTCATACTATTTGATTCAGAACAAATTTATCACTAATTAACAGAGTGTCAATTATGCTAACATCTCATTTAGTAATTTTAATTTAAAACAGTTTTTGTTAACATGCATGTTTAGGGTTGGCTTCTTAATAATTTCTTCTTCCTCTTCTCTCTCTCCTCTTCTCTTGGTCAGTGTTGTGCGGGTTAATACAACAAACTGTAACAAGTGTACCTGGTATGGACTTGTTGTCCGGGACGTACATTTTCGCGGTCCTGCTAGCATGCGTGGTGTTCCACTCTGGCGCCCAGGAGAAAAACTACACCATCCGAGAAGAAATGCCAGAAAACGTCCTGATAGGCGACTTGTTGAAAGACCTTAACTTGTCGCTGATTCCAAACAAGTCCTTGACATCTGCTATGCAGTTCAAGCTAGTGTACAAGACCGGAGATGTGCCACTGATTCGAATTGAAGAGGATACTGGTGAGATCTTCACTACTGGCGCTCGCATTGATCGTGAGAAATTATGTGCTGGTATCCCAAGGGATGAGCAGTGCTTTTATGAAGTGGAGGTTGCCATTTTGCCGGATGAAATATTTAGACTGGTTAAGATACGTTTTCTGATAGAAGATATAAATGATAATGCACCATTGTTCCCAGCAACGGTTATCAACATATCAATTCCAGAGAACTCGGCTATAAACTCTAAATATACTCTCCCAGCGGCTGTTGATCCTGACGTAGGAATAAACGGAGTTCAAAACTACGAACTAATTAAGGTGCGTTTTAAAATCACTTTGTTAAAGATATCATCTCATTTTTTAAAGAGTTAAATAAAATGATATTAATGTATTTCAAATTTCGAGTAAGCTACCACCCCAATTTTTCAAAATTTATGTAATTTAAAGCATAGTGGAGAAAATTCATCAAAGCAGTTTTTGCAATTACATGAGGATTATGAATTTTCATGGTATGTATATTCATTTTCAAACAGTTGTGTTTTCATTAATCTATAAAGGGATCAGACAAGGAGGTCAGCCCTGCTACTTACAAATCAGTAGTTTGCCTACCTTCATTCTTGTAATCTGTCCAGTCATGCTTCTGCCAAAAACTTGACATAAGCAAATCATTAAGAATGAATCCATAAATCTGATTATCAATTTTTCCTAGTGATTACTTTAGATACACAAATTTTATCTTGCCATTTGATATGGTGCCACATAAATCTATTTGAGAGGTGACTAGAATAATTTAATTTATTACTAGCATTTCTGAACATATGTAGATAAGTATTTTTCATGAGGATTTCAAGGTAAGGCAAGGTCTTTAGCATATCCTGAATCATCAAATTGAGATTAAATTTTATTCAATGTTCTGTTAATGTTAAATATTTTCATTTTTTTTACAATTATTTGAAAACAGTGTTCATTTGTTGTAAAGGGTAAGTAAGCCTTTTAACAAAAAAGATTCAATCAGTTAATTTGAATAACGTATTCTGGCTTGATTTGGGTCTTAGGATGGAGAAGGTAGAGAGAAGAATAGATAGAATATTTGGTATTCTTCAAAATATGTGCAGAGGGGCCACATTTATCAAGTTAATGATCAATTCTTTTTAATTATTTATATGATATAAAGAGTGATAGATAACTCAGATTTGGGTATGTGAAATAGTACAATGCACTTGAATGATCTTGGAAAATATATGTTAATGAAATAACAAATGTGCATGTTTCAGATAGATATGTTCAGGGGATTTTCACACTTTTCTAAATATTCTGCCAAACTATGATCTATATATAACTAGTGTTAAAAATATGCCCCAAAACATATAAATAAGACATTCTGATATATATCATCTGAAGGTTTTGACCTGGAGGATGTATAATATGGGAAAATTGCTCAACTGATGCTGATCTATTGTAAAGATATATTTGTTTATAAATTCATTCAGAAATGGAAGGCTACAGACCTCTTGAGCAAATTTCAGTGAAATGCAGATATGTTTGAGTATATGAAGTGAAAAAGAAAGAGAAGGATTTGCAAAGAAGGGAACCCTTGAATACTGTTGGTGGGAATGTAAATTAGTACAACCACTAAGGAGAACAGTTTGGAGGTTCCTCAAAAAAACTAAAATTTAGATGATTTTTAAATGAGCACTTTGGGGTGAAGTTCCTGCAATGACATCTCCTTATCTGATGAAATGGAAAAATATTCAGGAGTCAGATAGATATGGATCACAGTTTTGTGCTTACCTCTTACCAGACATGCTACTTTCAGCTTAATCTTTTTGACCTTTAATTTCTTCAGTCGTAATATGAGGATGATAATTATCACAGGGGCAGAATTGGGAAGAATAAGCACTTAGTATGGAGTAGACATACCTGCATAAAAGATTTTTAGAGATGCTTTAAAATATTTAAGTACTTATAGAAATGTGAGGCTTATCACTTGACATAATAAATTGAATAACAGAGTGGATAGTCTCTCTCTAAAGCAACACTTCACAACAGAATTTTCTGCAAGGACGGTAATCTGCGTGAGAACAATGCAGTAGCCACTAGTCACACATAGCTATAGAGTCCTTGAAAGTACTTAGTAGCTAGTGCTACTAAGGAACTAAATGTTTAATTAATTCCATTTTAATTTTAATAGCCACATGTGGTTAGTGGCTATCATATTGAACAGCACAGCCTAAACAAATAAAAAATGTTTATTTGGACAATAAAAATTAATAGATAAAATCAAAATGAGACCTTACCAAGTTTAAATCAGATATTAGCAATAGGGTCTCTTCAACTGACCATCTTGACAAATGTGTTGTTTTAAAATGTAGTGCTTTATTCAAAGAATAATTTTGTCATGTCTCCCTTAGGGCAGCTTAATGAACTTCCAAGAAATTTCTGATTTGTCTTGAAAGCTGCTTAACTAATTCAAATAAAACAAATAAGCCTGCTGGCATAATTTTAGCTTCGTTAAAATATGCTTTCATTTGACATTCTTTGAAAGATTGTCAGCAAATGACAAAAGGTCTCACTACAGGTTCTTAGATGAGTCTTAGAAATGCTCTAAAATTTCTTTCTGTTTTAGAATGTGTGATAAGCCTAAAGTAACTATATGATGTGCCTAAAGTACTGGGGCATTTGTATGGCCCCGTGGACAAATACTGTTTTGGCTGCTTGTTAAAAATAATGAGAATGGAACACAAAGCATAGCCCCCGGCATGCAGAGGGCCATGACATGGGTGACTTTAACTGAATGCACTTTGACTTGCAAAAAGGCCCTGTCATGAAAGTGACATATATGCTATGGGAAAGGAGACTTAAAGAAAAAGAGAGAAAAGAAGCATGTGTTGATTCATCCATAAACTTTAGTAAATTTTACAATGTGAAATAAGTAGGCCAACCATAATAATTTCTTTTAAAAATCCCTTTGTCCTGCAGAATAGGATGAGAATTTAATTAATATTAATTTGCTCTACTTTTGTTGAATAGACAAGAATAGCAAAATCACCGTTTATCCTAACTAGGCTAATATAAAATGTATATGAATAGTTCAAATAGCAAAGGGAGAGAAGGGAGAAATATAGAGAAAAATTCTAGGAAAAAAGCTCAATTTAAATATTTAAATAGGTCAATTTATACATGAAGGCATCATACTATTTACTATTTGATATTAATTAACTGAAATTAAAGGCATTGGTGGAAAATATTTATTAAATGTTTAAAATGTATGTAGTATAAAATTTCATGAGACTTAAAATTTAGAATATTGATTTCTAAAACTAATATATACATATATCAATTTAGCTTACCTTTTTATGAGTTTCAGTATACCTTGGCACAAACAAGGCAAGTATTATTTCACATTTTAAATATTTGGAAAATGAGTTTCAGAGTGATAATGTATTATGCTTATCATCATATGACTGGTAAATGAGAGAGGTAGGAACCAGAGTGCAGTTCCTGACTCCTAATCAACAGACAGATTGTAGGTGGATAGATAACCTTCAGAGCAGGATCACTGCAAGTTCATGATACAAAAGGAAAAGAGTGAAAGAAAGAAAAAAGACTGGGTGTAGTGGCTCACACCTGTAATCCCAGCACTTTGGGAGGCTGAGGCAGGTGGATTACTTGAGGTTAGGAGTTCGAGACCAGCCTGGCCAACACAGTGAAACCCTGTCTCTACTAAAAAAAATAAAAAAAATAAAAAATTAGCCAAGCATGGTCGCGGGAGGCTGAGGCAGGAGAATCACTTGAATTCGGGAGGCAGAGGTTGCAGTGAGCCGAGATTGCGCCATTGCAATCCAGCCCGGGTGACAGTGAGAGACTCTGTCTCCAAAAAAAATAAATAAATAAAATTTAAAAAAATTAAAAAGAGAAGAAGTGGGGGAATGAAGTGATTACCAAGTAATTCTGCTTGTTTAAAAAATAAGTAAAAATAAAACTTACTTATGTGACTTTGATGCGATTAATTTTCAACTTTTTAATGGATCATGTTCCTCTCTAAAGAAAAAAAATCATCTATAAGAGTTCTTGATGTTATTAATAGTTGCCACTTAAAAAAGAATCCAGATTTGAAACCTTCTCTGTTCTCTCTTTCAAGTAAAATCATACTGCAATGCTAATTCCCTATATTCATATAGCTATTTACATACTCACACACATCGTACTATACATTGCAGTATTTGAAAGAACTGTTGTTCAGGAGTAGGAAATCACAGATCTCTTTAACTTTCACTTTTTAATTCAGATGGCCTGTTATTTATAAAGCTTTTTAAAATATTGTAAGTATTTTTTGACAGGGAAGCCAACATTTTCACAAATAGAAACATCCCTCAAGCACCGAGTCTGACTCAGAATATGTATATAAACCACAGGGACTTCCTTCTTTTCTCATGGTAGGAACTCAGGGGAAATTAGTTTATATAATGATGTTACAGTTATTTTTATTTTCTGCTTCAAATTTCCATCTTCCCTGGCGTATATCAACAGTCACATTTCTGTACTAGCCCAGTGACAGTGTGCTGATTGATTTCCTTAAGGCAGGCATGACAGTGTTTCAAAGGTTGACAATTTTTGTTGACAGAACGTGAAGATCAACTTTTTCTCAGATTAGTGATCCTACTCAAAGCCTTCCCTTGTTTCTACCCATCCCATAAGGCATCCTCATCTTTTCCATGAATCTCAAAAGATCATTTAATCTGGGGTAGTCTTTTAACATAGCCAAGATGTTTGGGCCCTTGTTTCTATTTTAAGTAAACATCTTCCCCATTGATCAAGAGCTGAACTGCATTTATGAAACTAAGGTTAGAATTAGATTTGTTTTGCGATCTGGGGTTAGAAAATCTAAATTGTGAAAAATCTCACCTACCACAAGATTTAGAAATCTTGATTTAAATTGCCGAGAATGAGACATCAAATAATACATTGTGAAGACAAAGAGCAAGCAAACTTTGTTGTTCTGAAGAAATTAATATTTGTTAACATTATGTAACTATAACTCAAAGTGATGTGTAACATTAGAAGTGAGTAAAGATTCATTGATATCAGTGCAGAGAGAATATACTATAACAATGAGTATAACAATTTTAGAAAACTTACTTGGTTTATTTGCCTCCAAGAGGCTCAGAAGAGTTTGAATATAATGATTTCCTCATTTTTTCAAATATAAAATGAAGTTTCACTTAAAATTTCTCCATTTCAGCTTTAAGATTACTTGATTTTATAGTCTCTGAATTCTATAATTTGCATATTAATATTTTTGATCTAGTGTTAAAAAGCAAAAGAGATGACAATCAAATGCTAATGACTATGAGGTTTCTGAAAGCTGGGGTTATTATCAAAGTACACTTCCAGTGGGGAAAAAATGACAACATAAAACTCATTGTCTTCATAAATGAATCTTTATTAATGCTGTCAGATCTTAACAAATGAGAGTGTGACACTAATAGAATTAAGTTACTTTTGACTTCATTACTATTATCAGAGTCTTGGTTAGTGTTCATCGTCCACTAATGCCTTTTGTTAAATACATCTGTTATTAATAATCCCACACTATGGATGGACACTTATGGAACATAAGTTGGACATTGTAAATAGTTCAATTCTGGAATTTATAAATTGAGACTCTGAAGAACAAATGTGTTCCCAAATCCGAATGATCTACTCACATCATGCCTCTTAACTTAATATTACCAACTAACTATAAGAAGCACCCCTAAATTTTATGTTATTAGGTACAGATTTATTGATCCGTTATTTCATTCTCCACTGTATCTAAATAAAAATAAATTTGAACTTAATATTATTCTTGCCAAAGGAAATGACTTAAATCCTAAAATAAAAACATATTTTTATAAGACAAAATTAATTGGTATAGAATTATTTAATGAAAACATGAGGTTGTATTACACAGATCTAATTGTCTTTAACAATTTTGATCAATGCTAATAATCTAAGATTACAAATATCCCAATGAGGGTAGTTTTCTTGGCATAAATTATTCTTTTTGTCTACAATGATTTATATTGATTATATAACAACACTGCCATGGAGACACTCTCTTAGTGAACTGAAGTATGATCTCTCAATCTTAGATAAAATAAATTGATGGATTGGTAAGGTTTCTGTATCAGAGGTGGTGACACCTTGTATGAGAAGTGATGATAAAAGCAATAAGATCATTCTGCAGTAAACTTTCTGAGTTTGTTTGAGTTTTATCTATAAAATAACGTATCTATCTTCATGATTTTACCAGGGTATGAGTTTGGACCAGTTTTTGATGGAATTGGTCTTTAGCAAAAACTATAAAGTGCAGATGAAAACTAATTCTCACTTAAAAATCAAATACTGAAGAAATTAATATTCTCCCTTTGTATTTATCAGTCTACAGTCATCTTCACAAAACTAATCATGAATGAATAATTAAATAATCTAGTAGCCTGATAGACCAAATAAATTGCTTTGACCACAAATTAAATTTTAGTAGATTGTTGTTCAAGTGTCTTTTAATTTCCCAGTGCAGGTAGATGTCACTGGAGGAAGGAAAATATTGAGTCTGATTTAATTAAATAACACAGAACTTAATTTTCTTAATTATTTTTGAAATGTCCTTTATTCATTGGTCTTTTGCTTGCACAAATTATATCTTCACCAATCTATTCTACAAATAGGTAATAAAGTCTTTTATCCATAAAATGTTAAATATCTATTACTAGAGCACTAAGGGCATCAAAGTAGAATACATGTGGACACACACGTTTTAGCAATTAAAACTATAAAAATATCGCTAGTTATCTATTTTGTATTTCCTTTGAAATAGAAGAAGTACTTCTAGGTGAACAATCATAAGAAACCTATTGCTTATTCTTTATACATTGGAAGAATATTTAGTGGTAGCATGTTTTAATTGCTGCATGCACATATCTCTATACTTGCTGGTAAACTGAGGAAAGTAGTATAACGTCATATATAGGAAACATATTTTAAAAGACATATTTTGTAAAGTAAGTGTGAATTTTGTTTCATTAAACAAAACAAAGGATTTTAAAAGTTGAAAATCATAAAATGAAGTTTTGGATTATCTAACCTAATTTACATTTGTCTTTGCGATCTCACTTAATCGGGAATTTTATTTTATGTAGAGTATTATCATGAATATTTCTCATCCTTTTACTTATTTTATATATAGAAGTTCATTATTTTAAGCTTCTTCAATACAATGAAGTGAAATTCTAAAGAATGAAAAGCTGTTCTGTTAAATTTTGTCTAGATGTAACAATAACTGACTGCTGACTAATATCTTAGTCTAATTCCAGTAATCTAAATTTAACACATATTTAATGAGTGCTCAATGTACAGTCTTGAGGGATAAAAAATGTGTTTGGAAAACAGTCAAGTGTCCCCAAGGAGGTTAATAACAGGCATTATCAGGATTATATTTTTGCTCTAATGATAGTAAAGAGGAAAGCATATTTATTTTATATACACATACATACGTGTGTGTGTGTGTGTATATATATATCTTTTTTCTTTCTTTTTCTTTCTTTTTTTTTTTTTTTTTTTTGAGACAGCCTTGCTCTGTTGCCCAGGCTAGAGTAGAGTGCAGTGGC
>NW_026652282.1:75571061-75596878 GCF_009828535.3 Hylobates moloch
AAAGTGCTGGGATTACAGGTGTGAGCCACTGCGCCCGGCCTCAGTCATTAGATTTTAAAGCTCCAAAATAATCTCTTTTGACTCCATGTCTTACATCCAGGGCACACTAATGCAAAAGGTGGGCTCTCAAGGACTTGGGCAGCTCCACCCCTCTCTGTTTGCAGGGTGCAACCCGTGTGGCTGCTCTCATGGGTTGATGATGAGTACTTGTGGTTTTTCCAGGTGTAGGATGCAAGCTGTCAATGGATCTACCATTCTGGGGTCTAGAGGACAGTGGCCCTCTTCTCACAGCTCCACTAGATAGTGCACCAGTGGGGATTCTTTGTGGAGGCTCCCACCCCACATTTCCCTTCTGCTGTGCCCTTGCAGAGGTTCTCCATGAGTGCTCTGCCCCTGTAGCACACTTCTGCCTAGACATCCAGTTGTTTCCCTACATCCTCTGAAATCTTGGTGGAGGTTCCCAAACCTCAGTTCTTGACTTCTGTTCACCCTCATGCCCAACACCACATATAAGCCACCAAGGCTTGGGGCTTCCACCCTCTGAAGCGACAGCCTGAGCTCTACATCAGACACTTTTAGCCATGGCTGGGATGTAGGTCATCAAGTCCCCAAACTGCACAAAGCAGCAAGGCCCTGGTCCCAGCTCATGAAACAATTATTTTTTCTCCTAGACCTCCCAGCTTGTGATGGGAGAGGCTGCCATGAAGTCTGCTGACACGTCCTGGAGTCATTTTCCCGTTGTCTTCTCGAGTGATATTTGGCTCTTTGTTGCTTATGCAAACTTTTGCAGTCAGCTTGAATTTCTCCTCAGAAAATGGGTTTCTCTTTTCGATCACATTGTCAGGCTGCAATTTTTCCAAACTTTTATGCTCTGTCTTCCTTTTAAACATGAATTCCATAAGTTCCAAACCATATTGTAGTGAATACATAACACTGAATGCTTTTGACAATACCCAAGTCATTTCTTGAACGCTTTGCTGCTTAGAAATTTCTTCTGCCAGATACCCTAAATCATCTCTCTCAAATTCAAAGTTCCACAAATCTCTAGGCCAGGGACAAAATGCCACCAGTCTCTTCACTAAAACATAGCAAGAGTCACCTTTGCTCCAGTTCCCAACAAGTTCCTCATCTCCATCTGAGACCACCTCAGCCTGGACTTTATTGTCCATTTCACTATCAACGTTTTGGTCAAAGCCGTTCAACAAGTCTCTAGGAAGTTCCAAACTTTCCCACATCTTCTTGTTTACTTAGGATCCCTCTAAACTGTTCCAGTCTCTGCCTGTTACTCAGTTGCAAAGTCATTTCCAAATTTTGGGGTATTTTTACAGCAGCACCCCACTCTACCAGTACCAGTTTACTGTATCAGTCCATTCTCACATGGCTAGTACAGACATACCTGAGACTGGGTAATTTATAAGGAAAAAGAGGTTTAATGAACCCACAGTTTACAACAACAGTGTAAAAGCATTTCTATTTCTCCACAGCCTGGCCAGAATCTGTATTTTGTGGACATTTTAATAATCGTCATTCTGACTGTCCTGAGATAGTATCTCATTATGATTTTGGTTTACATTTCTCTAGTGATCAGTGATGTTGAGCTTTTTTTCCATATGTTTGTTGGTCGCATGTATATCTTCTTTTGAGAATTGTCTGTTCATGTCCTTTGCCCACTTTTTAATGTTTTTTTTCTTGTAAATTTGTGTAAGTTCCTTACAGATTCTTTATATGAGACCTTTATCATAGGGATAGATTGCAAAAATTTTCTCCCATTCTGTAGGTTGTTTGCTCACTCTGATGATTGTCTCTTTTGCTGTGCAGAAGATCTTTAGTTTAATTAGATCCCATTTGTCAATTTTTCCTTTTGTTGCAGTTGCATTGGACATTTTCATCATGATATCTTTGCCCTTGCCTATGTCCTGAATGGTATTGCCTAGATTTTCTTCTAGCGTTTTTATAGTTTTGGGCTTTACATTTAATTCATTCATCTATCTTGAGTTAATTTTGGTATAAGGTATAAGGAAGGGGTCCAATTTCAATTTTCTGCATATGGTTAGCCAGTTCTCCCAGCTAGCCAGTTACATTTATTAAAAAAGGAACGCTTTCCCCATTGCTTGTTTTTTTTTTTTTTTTTCAGATTTGTCAAAGATCAGATGGTTATAGGTGTGCAGTCTTATTTCTGAGTTCTCTATTCTGTTGCATTTGTCTATGTGTCTGTTTTTGTAGCAGTACCATGCTATTTTGGTTACTGTAGCCTTGTAGTATAGTTTGATGTCAGGTAGTGTGATGCCTCCAGCTTTGTTGTTTTTGCTTAGAATTGTCTTGGGTATATAGTCTCTTTTTTGATTCTATATGAATTTTAAAATAGTTTTCTTCTAATTATGTGAAGAATGTCAATGGTAGTTTAATGGGAATAGCATCTATAAATTACTTTGGGCAGTGTGGGCATTTTGACAATATTGACTCTTCCTATCCATGAGCATGGTATGGTATATTTCTCCATTTGTTTGTGTCCTCTTTGATTTCCTTGAGCAGTCATTTGTAGTTCTTCCTGAAGAGGTCCTTCATTTCCCTTGTTAGCTGAATTCCTAGGTATTTGATTCTCTTTGTAGCAATTTTGAATTGGAGTTCATTCATGATTTGGCTTATCTGTTGTTGGTGTTTAGGGATGCTTGTGATTTTTCCACACTGATTTTGTATCCTGAGACTTTGCTAAAGTTGCTTATTAGCTTAAGAAGCTTTTGGGCTGAGACAATGGGGTTTTCTAGATTTAGGATCATTTCATCTGCAAAGACAATTTGACTTCCTCTGTTCCTCTTTGAGTATGCTTTATTTCTTTCTCTTGCCTGATTGTCCTGGCCAGAACTTCCAATACTATGTTGAATAGGAGTGGTGAGAGAGGGCATCCTTGTCTTTTGCCGGTTTTCAAGGGAGATGCTTCCAGCTTTTGCCCATTCAATATGATATTGGCTATGGGTTTGTCATAAATGGCTCTTATTATTTTGAGATATGTTTCTTTGATAGCTAGTTCATTGACAGTTTTTAACATGAAGCATTGTTGAATTTTATTGAAGGTCTTTTCTGTGTCTATTTAGATAAGCATGAGGTTTCTGTCTTTAGTTCTGCTTATGTGATGAATTATGTTTATTTATTTGTGTATGTTGAACCAGCCTTGCATATTGAGGATAAAGCTGACTTGTTCATGGTGGATAAGCTTTTTGATTTGCTGCTGGACTCAGTTTGCCAGTATTTTATTCAGGATTTTTGTATTGATGTTCATTAAGGATATTGGCCTGAAGTTTCATTATTTATTTATTTTTTTTGGTTGTATCTCTGTGAGATTTTGTTATAAGAATGATGCTGGCCTCATAAAATGAATTAGGGAGGAGTCCCTCCTTTTCAGTTGTTTGGAACAGTTTCAGAAGAAATGGTATCAGCTCCTCTTTGTACCTCTGGTAGAATTCAGCTGTAAATCCATCTGATCCTGGGCTTTGTTTCTTTGGTAAGCTATTTATTACTCCTTCAATTTCATAATTCATTATTGGTCTCTTCAGGGATTCAATTTCTTCCTGGTTCAGTTTTGGGAGGGTGTATGTTTCCAAGAATATCAATTTCTTCTAGATTTTCTAGTTTATTTGCATAGAGGTGTTTATAGTATTCTCTGATGGTTGTTTGTGTTTCTGTGGGTAGATGGTGATATCCCCTTTATCATTTCAGATTGTATCTGTCCTAGAGAGATCAGAGTTCTGTCCATAAACCCCTGACTGGAGTTGCTGATATTCCTGTAGGGAGGCCTTGCCCAGCGAACAGGGATAGATCCAGGTCCCACCCAAAGAAGCAATCTGGCCACAGTCTGTCACAGCCACTGTGCTGCACTGTGGAGAATTCCTCCCAGTCGAAACCTTCCAGTCTGTCAGGGCCTGGCAGCAGAAAATGGCTGTTTGGAGACACAGGGATGGCTGCTGCACCTCCCCCCAGGAACTTGGTCATCTTAGTTAGTCTCCAGTCTGCTACTGCTGGGTGCAACCCGAACAGCTGCTGAGATTCTGCACAGTTCTGTGCTTGGGACCCAAAGCCCTGGTGGCATAAGCTCACAAAGGGATCTCCTAATCCCTGAGTTGCACAGATCGGTTGAAAAAGCATGATTTCCCGAGCAGGGTAGCACAATAACCCCCTCCCTTGGCTGAGGGTAGGAACTCCCCTGGCCCTGTGCAACTAGCAGATGGGCCATCACTCCACCCTGCTTTTCTCTCTCGATGGGTTGCATCAACCACCTAGTCAGTCCCAATGTGAGAACCTGGATACCTTAGTTGATGGTGCAGGATGCACTAGCTTTTTTTGTTCTTCTTGGTGAGAGCTGCCAACCACACTGCATCTAATCAGCTTTCTTGGCACCACCGCCACTCATCTTGGCCCCGCCAACACCCAGTTTTCTTTTTTTGATGTGTGTTAGTCTGGTTTTGGTATCTGGGTAATGTTGGTCTCATAGAATGAGTTTGGAAATATTCTCTCCTTCTCTATTTTTTGCAATAGTTTCAGTAGGATTGGTATTAGTTCTTGTTTGAATGTTTGGTAGTATTCAGCAGTAAAGCTATCGGGTCCCAGCCTTTTCTTTACTGAGAGGCTTTTTTATTACAGCTTTGATCTCATTACTAGTTATTGGCCTGTTCAGGATTTGAATTTCTTCCTGGTGAAATCTTGATTGGTTCTATGTGTCTAGGAATTTGTCTATTTTCTTCTAGGTTTTCCAATTTATTGGCATATAGTTGCTGATAGTAGCCGCTAATGAGCCTTTGCATTTCTGCAGTGTCAGTTGTAAAGTCTCATTTTTTCATTTCTGATTTTATTTATTTATATCTTCTCTCCTTTTTCTTAGTTCATCTGGCGAACAGTTTGTCAATTTTGTTTAACTATTTTAAAAAGCTGTTTTTTGTTTCTTCAACAATCTTTTTTCATTTTCTTCATTTCAATTTCATTTTATTCTACTCTAATCTTTATTATTTATTTCCTTCTACTAATTTTGTGTTTGGCTTGTTCTTGCTTTTCTACTTATTCAAGATGAATTGTTAGATTCTTTACTTGAAGGCTTTCCTCTTTTTTGATGTAGGCACTAATAGCTATAAAATTCCCTCTTGGTACTGCTTTTGCTCTACCCCATAGGTTTTGGTATGCTGTGTTTTCTTTATTATTTGTTTCAAGAAACTTTTCAATTTACCTCTTAATTTCTTTATTGACTCACTGATCATTAAGCAGCATATTATTTAATTTCCATGTATTTGTATCGTTTCCAAAATTCCTCTCTTTATTGATTTCTAGTTTTATTCTATTGTGCTTAGAGATGAGGCTTGATATTATTTCAATTTTTTGAATGTTTTAAGACTTGATTTGTGACTTAACATATGGTCTATTCTTGAGAACGATCCATGTGCTGAGGAAAAGAATGTGTATTCTACAGCCGTTGGATGTAATGTTCTGTAAATATCTATTAGATGCATGTGGTGTATAGTGCAGATTAAGTCTGATGTTTCTCTGTTGATTTTCTGTTGGGAAGATCTGTCCAGTGCTAAAAGTGGGGCATTGAAGTCTCTAGCTATTATCGTACTTGGGACAATCTCTCTTTAGCTCTAATAATATTTTCTTTATATATCCAGGAGCTCCAGTGTTGGGTGCATATATATATTTAAAATTGTTATATCCTCTGACTGAATTGAAACCTTTATCATTATATACTGACTTTCTTTCTCTCTTCTTAATTGCTTTTGTCTTGAAATTTACTCTGATATAAGTATAGCTACTCCTGCTCTTTTTTGTTTTCCATTGGCATGGAATATCTTTTTCTATTTTTTCATTTTCAGTCTATGTGTGTCTTCATAAGTGAAATGTGTTTCTCGTAAGCAACAGATCACTGATTCTCATTTTTTCATCCATTTAGCCATTCTTTGTCTTTTAATTGAAGATTTTAGTTCATTTACATTGAATAATATTGATAAGTAAGGATTTACTCCTGCCATTTTATTATTTGTTTCCTGGTTGTTTTGTGGTCTTCTCTTCCTTCTTTCTGTCCTTCCTGTCTTCCTCCAGTGAAGGAGATTTTCTCTGGTGATATGTTTTACTCTCTTGCTTGTCATTTTTTTGTGTTTTCATTTTATGTTTTTTGGTTTGAGGTTATTTTGAGGCTTGCAAATACCATCTTATAATGCAGTATTTTAAGCTGATAATAGCTTAACATTGTTTGCATAAACTGACCAACAATCAAAACAAAACTAATAAAAATTCTACACCTTAACTTGATCCCCAAGCTTTTCAACTTTTTGTTGCCATACTATGTCTTGAAAAGTGGTTGTAGTTATTACTTTTGATTGGTTCATTGTTTATTCTTTCTACTTAGGATAAGAGTAGTTTACACATTACAGTTACAGTGTTATAATATTCTATGTTTTTCTGTGTACTTGCTGTTACCAGTGACTTTTGTACCTCCAGGTGATTACTTATTGCTCATTAATGTCTTTTTCTTTGTGTTTGAAGTACTCCCTTTAGCATTTCTTGTAGGGCAGATCTCGTGTTGATGAAATCTCTCAGCTTTTGTCTGGGGAAATATTTATTTCTCCTTCGTGTTTGAAGGATATTTTCACCAGATGTACTATTTTGAGGTAAAAGTTTATTTTCCTTCAGCACTTTAAATATGTCATGCCACTCTCTTCTGATCTGTAAGATTTACACTGAGAAGCCTGCTTCCAGATGTATTGGAGCTCCATTGTGTGTGTGTGTGTGTATGTGTGTGTGTGTGTGTGTGTGTGTGTGTGTGTATTTTCCCTCTCTTGCTGTCTTTAGGATCCTTTCTATATCATTGATCTTTAGGAGTTTAATTATTAATTACCTGAAGTAGTCTTTGCATTAAATCTTCTTGGTGTAAAACTTCCTTTTACTTTGATATTGATATATTTTTCTAGGTTTGGAAAGTTCTCTGTTATTATTCTTTTGAAAAACTTTCTACCCCTATCTCTTTCTCTACCTCCTCTTTAAGGCCAGTCACTCTTAGATTTGCCCTTTTGAGGCTACTAATATTTCTTAGATCCTGTGGGCATGCTTCGTTGTTTTTTATTCTTTGTTCTTTTGTCTCCTCTGTGTATTTTCAAATACCCTGTCTTCAAGCTCACTAACTTTTTATTTTGCTAGATTCATTCTGCCATTAAAAGACTCTGACACATTCTTCGGTGTATCTATTGCATTATTTAACTTCAGAATTTCTGCTTCATTCTTTTTAGTTATTTCAATCTCTTTGTTAAATTTCTCTGATAGAATTTTGAATTCCTTCTCCACATTATCTTGAATTTCTTTGAGTTTCTTCAACACAGCTATTTTGAGCTCTGTTTGAAAGGTTACATATCTCTGTTTATCTAGGGTTTGTCCTGAGTGACTTATTTAGTTCATTTGGTGCGATCACGTTTTCCTGGATGGTGTTAGTGCTAATAGATGTTATTCATTGTTTAGGCATTGAAGAGTTAGGTATTTATTGTACTCTTCACTGTCTGGAATTATTTATACCCATCCTTTTTGGGAATGCTTTCCAGGTATTTGAAAGGGCTTTGGTATTGTGATCTAAGCTGTATGTGCTTTAGGGTACACTCCAAGCCTACTAACACTGTGGTTCTTGCAGACTCACAGAGGTACCACCTCAGTGGTTTGGACAAGATCCAAGGGAATTCTCTGTATTACCAGGCAGAGACTGTTGTTCTGTTCCCTTATTTTTCTCAAGCAGAGTCCTTCTCTGTTCTGAGCCACCTAAGGTTGGGGATTTGGTAACACAAGCACCACGGTGGCTTTCACCACTATGACTGCACCTGGTCAGACCTAAAGCCAGCTCAGCACTGGGTCTCACCCTTGTTCAAGGACCTGTGACTCTACAGTCAGCCAGTGGCAAAGCCAGCCAGGTCTGTCTTTCATTTCAGGGTAACAAGGTCTCTCTGGGACCAGGGGGGTACAGAGTTGCCATCTGGAAGTGAGGGACTACAGTCAAAAACCTTAGAAGTCTACCTGGTGTTCTATTGTACTGCAGCTGAGCTGGCACTCAAACCACAACATGCAATCCTTCCCTTGCTTCCCTCTACTTTCCAAAGGCAGAGAAGCCTCATCCTGTAGCCACTGCCACCCCAGGCCACAAGGAGTCCTGCCAAACTACTGCTGATATTCCCTTAAGACCCAAAGGCTCTTAAGTCAGCTTGTGGTGATTGCTGCCTGGCATGGGACTCACCCTTCAGGATAATGGGCTCCCCTCTGTTCCAGCACAGGTCCAGAAATCCTACCCAAGGATCGTGTCCTGGAATTGAGGACCCCAAAAGCCCACTTGGTGCTCTGCTCCCCTGTTGCCATGCTGGTACCTGAAGCCAGCTGTCTAGAAATGTCATCTGGGAGCTAGGGCCTGGAATGGGGGCCTCATGACTCTATCCAGTGCCTTATCCTGCTGTGGCTGAGCTGGTATCCAGGACGTAAAAGAGAGACCTCCTCACTCTTCCCTCTCCTTTCCCTAAGTGGAAGAAAGGTGTCTCTTTTGGAGCCATGAACTGTGCAGCCTTGGGTTAGGGGACAGGGGATGCTTCCCCAGCTGATGTCTCAGTATGCTGCATGCCACCCTAGTCCACTGTCCTATGCCCAGTTCTGCCTTAGGCCTTGCCTAAGAGTTGTAGTCCTTATGGTCTAGGCTGCCTTTTAAGTTTACTTAGAGACCTAGAGCACTTTGGCCCTTGGTGGCAAGGTTTGTGAGAATTCAAATTTGGACCACTTGGATCAGTGGTTCCCCACCGGATAGGGCTGGTTTAAATGCTCCCTCTGTGGGTGATTGTCAGCTGCGTTTGGTCTGGTATTTCTTTCTGCTCTAACAGAACAGCACTGAGTTCAATGGCTCACAATTGCTGTATTCTTCCTCCCCCAGTGCCCAGAGAAGCTCTCTGTACCATGAGGCCACTGCAGCAGTGGGGGAGGAGAAGTGGCTTCGGTGATTCAACTTTTTTTTTTCTTTTAATCTCTTCAGTGCCTTTTTTGGGTTATGAGGTTCAAACTACGTACTATGAGTGCTCACCTGATTTTTTCATTCCTATGAAGGTGTTTTTTCTTTGTAGATAGATGTTAAATTTGTGTCCTTGTGGGGAGGATGATCAATGGAACCTTCTATTCTGCCATCTTGCTCTGTCTTTCATTACAGTATTTTTTTCTTTTAGTATTGTGGCATATGAAAAAATATTTCTGACCAACTACCCATAATCATTTTTATCTAAACTGCTATCAGTCATTAAAAATGTCTGTGTTTCATTGAGCAAAATTGGGACCAGTGTCTTTAAGCTTGTCACTTGCTGGGTCTGTAAAGAATTGGTTAATTGGGTATGAATGGAAATTTTAGTTATTCGAATGACTTATATAGTTGCTGAATGTTGTGCCATAAAATGCTGGTTCTGACTTTCAATACATCATTTTAATTAATTTTGGTGTAATTTCATACATGTTATTAATCTCTGGATGGAGGTCAGAGATTATATTGTATTGATGCCCTGATTAAAGCATGTTATATTCACTGCACTTGAAGAAAAAAACACTAGTAGTACAAAAATATCATTGTTTCTCTTAATTCAACTTGATCCCAAACATAACTTAAATCACTCCTAGCTTCGTTGCTATGGGGCATAGTATCTTCACTAGAAGTATTAAATACTTCTAGTAAATTTGAGTAGGTAAAGACTCCCTAAATATATAAACAGTAGTTATGCTTACAGAAAATTGGTGGCATTTTTCCTATCAATGAGTTATTTTAAGATGAGTCAGAGGTAATGAAGAGTCAGAAATCATCTCAGAAGACATGGTACTTTCTTCTAAAACAGAGTCAGAAACTATTAGGACAAATGGCAATGAATTCTGCCTCCCCCTAAATTAAAGCAGGAAAGTATGAGTCAGAGGTAAGGCCCTTTTAACATCTCCAGATATATGCCATGGTGTCAGGGCCAACTGGATAGACCTTCTAAATGGACTTACCTGAAGCTTTCTTTAGCCCCTCTGTGCATGGCCCCGCATTTTCTGCTCTAAACTTTTCTCTTTTTACTTCAATTATCACTTATCCCAGATACATATCACAACTATCCCATACTCCCCATTCCTTGACTAGTCTTACCTCCAACAAAGAAGTATATGCATTTTAGTTAAAATCCAGATTTATAAAAAAAAGACACATCTATGATTCCCAGTCCTTCGCCTCCACTGGGAAAAATTTTTTTTGATCTGTTTGAAATGTTCAAGGGAAAAAAGACTCAAGTTTGCTGCCTCTCCCATGCCATCCTTCAGCTTCCCAGCCCTGCCTGTGGAGGTTTGATTCTACTTGGGCTACATCCTACTTCTCAAAAACCAGGTCACTGAGAAATCTGGGACTTTCATTCATATATGTGTCCAATGTTTTAGTGACCAAAAATAGCAACAACAACAAAAAATCTACCACAAGATTCTGTCATTCACCCACTGTAGCATTAATGACTTCCAATTATTCACCAAGGACTTGATTAGAATGAGCCATCTCTTGACTAGTTACTGCCAATTTGAAACTATTTGCACTAAAGAGCAAAAGATATGAACTATTCTTACAATGCTTACCCATTTCCAAAAGAATGTGATCCACAGACAAATTTGTCATTTACCAAACTTCTCTCACCAAAATTTGCCACCATCTTTATTATGATGTCCATTTAATCAATAGTCAGAGGCCATGGGACACAGAAGAAATGGCCTTCTCATGTGATATAGAAACTGAAATCTTCTTTTGGAGAAAAGCAGATTTCTGGACTTTGATGATAGTAGATCCAAAAGAAACTGGTTGAGATCTTTTAGCAATTTAGAAGGTAGAACCAATCAGAGTTAGAAGCACTCAAGAAGCCCTGAGACTTAAAAGATAAAACACCTTCATATGATCTTAAATTTTTAGCACTATTTTCCCTTCTTGAAGTTGTATTATTACTGACTTCCTTTACCTGAGGTTTTCTCTGACATACAATGAACCAGAAGCAACTTTAGTTTTATTTTCCTGATATTATTAAGCAGTTAGGTTTACAGCAGTGTCTATTAGTGAAAGATCATATTTTCATTTTTGATTGCTGATTTTTTTAAAGTTTAACCTAATCACGAATTTTCATTAAAATTTACCATTAGATCGTTACCCTGCTTCTTTAAAATGATAGTTCAGATAAAGTACACCTGCAACATAAAAAGCTTTTGGACTTTCCTTAGAATGTTCTTAAAGGACCTTTTTACAAGAAATTTTTAAGAAAATCTTCTAAGAAATGTAAAATACTTTCCACCAGCTATTGAAGAATAGTAATGGTGAATTTTATTTTGAGAATCTGACTCAATTTATACATAGAAATAATAGCACTCAACATTTATTCATATTCTTAAATTGGCAAGTTAAAATTGTATTTGATTATGTACTCTTAAAATTTTAGATGGTATTTCTTTGGTTTCTTTTTTCAATAAACATTACTCTTAGGGGTGGGACTTTTGAAGGGAGCAGGGAAGAAATCTTTTTAGCAGTAGCTCAATATTCTGGGATCAGAAAGCACAGTAGTTTTTGTTTTGATTTTGCTCTTTTTGGGCAGTAATTACCTGATGAGTTTCTCATACTGAGAGCTCTCCAGAGTACAGAGTTCTTGCCAGCATCAAGAGGACTTCCTTTTGAGAAGTAACCATATTTCAGTGAAAAAGGTCATTGAACTAAAAACTAAGAGACTTGGCTTTCAAATCGAGTTCTGCAATAAACCAGCTGTGTGATCACGGGCAAGTCACCTAACCTTACTGTGTCTTAGTGTCCTTTTCATAAGAGGAGAAGTAAGGCTAGATGTTATCTGAAGTCTGTTCTAGTACTAGTATTCAGTGGTTGAATATACTATATTTTTGTTATGAATGCAGCTCATCTAACTTAAGCACAAGAGAGCAGCTGCTAAAAAGAGCTGATTAGCAACAATTAGGAGTGGCATTTCATTTGTATTGCGTATCTTCCCAATTAAAAGCATTTAGTGATTAAAATTACATGCTTGAAATACTGTCTTTAAAAGGAAATATTTTCAAATAAATGAAATCTCTGGGTCAAGGCCAATTTGTATTTTAAACATTTGCATAATATTAAAGAGTTTTGCTGTAGTATAAGGCATGCTTAGCCATTGCAGGTTTTAGAAACTGAAGCGAGACAGAGATAGAGTCAAAGAGCGAGATAGAGAATGCAAGTGCACGTGTGAGCACAAGCAAATGAAACAAGTAAAAAAGAGAATTCTGAATTATTATGCATGCTAGTAAAAAATGATTGGTTCCTCCTAGGATGTTTACAGAATTAATCAGATTATGTCTTGTGTTTCATTTCTATACTTCACATTAAGTCATATGTTTAAGATTTTCCTTTATTTCTGAAAGCCAAAAGCTGACTTTTCAAAAACAAGGGAAGAATAGACTAAAAAAAATGGAGAGCTGAAAAATAGATTTGCTTCACTGTTCTCATGGATATAACAACCCTGATGTCTTCAATTAGATCTCCTTTGTTCCAGCTTAAAACATTGTGAATTTAAATTAACACTTTAAGACATTTCAATCTGAGTGCATATTCCAAATAACATAATAAAATCATTTGATTGTTCTCTCAGATGGAGAAACCAGAGTAGTGATAGTGAACACAAGGCCAGAAAAAATGAAATGGTATTTATTATATATTTTTTATAAAAACAAACTTGGGGGAAGTACACATTAAAACAGAACTTAGTACAAAAATTCTATCATTTTCAAGAAACTTCCTGAGTGCCTACTCTTTTGTCAAAAGGGAAAAACAAAGATTGTTCTTAATTTTGAAATCTGACAAAATAGAGAAAAAAAAATCAATGACAGAAATTCCTATTCTTTGGACTAACATTAAAAAAAAAGAACCACATGCTATGAATAGTACTGTTCTACAAAATAGGTTTTGCTAAGTCCTAGTGGGAAAAAAAATACATGTATAATATCTTAAACCTTGTATGTGGCTTTATCAAAATTAACAGTACTATTATTAATATTTTAATGTAAACTTCCAAAGAGAGATAGTGTTTTCTTACCCAAAGAGAGCTGGTGTTTTACCCATCACTCTCCTTTCCTTAGTATGACTTTAAAGTAGCGAGGGACTTGGTGACATTAGGGTTATCGGCAGATATGTGAGTAACGGCTTCGGACATTTTATTGTAATCCATTTTTTATTGTATTTCCCTTGACAAGGCTACAAATGAATTCTGAAATAAATGTTCTAGAAGTAGTGCATAGACTCTAAAAGGCACCACAGTATTGAACATATAAGCAACAGTTGCTTTTCCCCCTAATAGTTTTAGACAGCCTATAGCAAACCAAGAATTTTTAGTGGAATGAAAGTGAATTTATGATAATACTTATTATATCTGTATTGAGAATATTCAATGTGTATTAAAGTATTTCCTTAATGTTTTCTAAAACAGCCATTTTATTGTAGTGTTACCCATTTGAATCTATGTTCTTGCATTCCTGTGGCCCAAAGATGTATCAGTAATACTAAGAGAAAAGTGAAAAAAAAATTAAATATCAGGTTAGTTATTGATAAATCAAGCAGTGGTGAAAGTCAGAAATAAATTTTGAGTCTTTCCACCAGCATTCCTCGATCTAAAGAGTAAATGGCTTTTAATCAGTTTTAGAACTAGATCTCTTTGGAACTATTTTTAGTACTTACTGGCACTGTATGCATTTTCTGGGCAACTGTACCAGATTTATAGCTCTAAAAGTGCTGTGTTATTTATTGCCTTCCAATAGGCAATGAAGTGGTGTCTTGCACATGCATGTGTCAAAAATGTTAAAGTTTTCTCCAGTTGTCTCCTTAATTCTTTCCCAGGACAATAGACAAAATATATAGCTCTCTATTTGGCAATGAATATCCTTTATCAATTTTTTAAAAGAAAAAAAAACCTCTTGCAAGTTTCACATCCAACATCAACTTTCTCTTTTTTGATTTTACAAATCTCCACAAAGAATTTAAGACTCAGAAGGGCTTTATCTTGCTTATTTCAGCAGTTTTTGTCTTGGGTTTGCAATCCTAAAGCTTATTTTTGAATTTAGGAAGAAATATCTCTCACAAATGAAGGTTATTAGGATGAGGTTATTAGAAAGTCCATAAATTTTTCATGACCTCAACCTGAATTGGCACTTTTGTATACTAGAGATCAATGCCATTTCAGATATCAGAATCCAAAAATCAACATATCATGTGTAAATGATTCTTGCATGCAGTTCTTATATATTATTTTCTTCCCTGATTTTTGTTTTCTTTGTTGATCGCACGTATCTGTGTTTGACAGATGTAGGGTTTTGTATTTTTTCAATAATGCACTGGCTACATACCACACTTAGTATTTGTCATAATTTATTCTGAAAATCAAGTTTTACAACTAGGTTGTAAAATTTTACTAGCAATTGACACTTTGGCTTTTATTACATTTTTGAACAGAAAAGTAGTTGTTTCAGGAAATAATTTTGAAATTGTTTTCTGGACAGTTTTATTAAAATAAAAGACAAAAAAAAAACCCAAGTCGACAATCATAGAGTATTCCTCTGCCTATACAGACTGAGAATTAAGAACAACCAAATTCTGCTCTTCTTTTCTCTTTTAAAATAAGAGCCACTACTTTAATTCATGCATTTATTTATCTAACAAATGTTTTCTCAATGTGTTCACATATGCCAGGTGCTATACCTTTAGAGATTATACATTTAAACAAAGCTTCATGCCATATTACCCTACACTCACACTAGTATATGAAGGCATACCTAGAGATATACACAGAGAGAGTTTGCCCCTATACACAAAAATAAATAATTTTAAGTGGATTTGGAATTCAGGGTAGTGCAGGTCAATTCTTCCAAACTTTTAACTTTTTTGTATATAAGGATGTGTCTATGCTAAAGATAGGGAGATGATGAATTAAGGAGCCATACGTTTTATCTTCTTTTTCATTTTTCTCACTGTCCTCCTGTCATGGTCAAACATATGGCAAAAGGCTTCAGTTTTTTAATTGCTCATGTGAATGTGAGCTCAGTTGAACTAACTACATTTGGGGTAGGACTGATGTTGGATTCATGTGTTAGTCATTCTTTATTCCTGAAGGAGATTGAACAGAAAACAGCCTTGGAATCATCATTCAGTAATAATAGTAAGCTCATGTTGGCAGTATACTTTGACATCAACTTAGATATCTCACCAAAATTTTGTTGAAAATTATTTATGTCTTAACCTGTGGGCAACTCCTGTTCAAATTCCGTGGATAATATTAAGTTTAAATATGTTTGCTCAGCAAGTCTTTGTAGAACTCTAAAAATCTGGAAAAATGGGGGTTATGCATGCAATCACCTGGCTAATCATAGATTTTTTTAAAGAAAAATATGATGTCTTAGGATAGTACAGTTCAATAGAATTTGTGCAATAATGAAAATGTTCTACATCTGCAGTGTCCAACATAGTAGCTACTGGCCACATGGAGCTGTTGAGAACTTAAAATATGGCTAGTGCAAGTAGGAACTGATTTTTTAAATTAATCTAATTCAGTTAATTTAAATCTAAATTTAAATGCTCCCTTGGGGCTAGTTACCATCATATTGAACAGAGTAGTTGTGGAAGACAGAAGAGAGCAATGGTGACATTATCCATTAACTAATATGTACATTTCATTATCACCTTGAGAATTAGAAAAATATATTTTTAAGATTATTGCCATTTCACATAAAGTAATTAAAAGACAGTGAGTATGCTGATCTTGGATTTTTCATCTGACACAAGCTTGCCTTAATTTGCTTTGGAAAGCAAAGGCCAACTCAAAATTCAGACAAACACATAAAACTAAAAACTAAATATATAAACAAGAAATGCACAAACATAAATACATAAATTTTAAAATTAAAACTTAGATATTTGTTTTCCCAGATGTATTGTATTCATAAATTGGATAATTTGGAACATTTTACTTGTTCTTTTTGTACTATATTATCTTTGTTTCTGTTTATGCAACCTCTAATAATAACTTACAATTTCCCCATATAGCTCTTATTAAAAATGTAGTTATTCTCTTAATGTAAATCCGTTAATGCCAATACCATCATTAAATCCATAGTTATTGATTTTTCTTTCACCTTAACTAGAACTTACCTTTTATCACATTAGTAAAATATGTTTAGTCACCACCATAACCTTGGCATCTAGGAGAATGCTCTCACCATATTAGCCACTCAGTATCGGAATGTCAAGGATTAAAAGAATAGTATTAAGTGCCATGGATTTTATGAAGTACAATTTAGAAACTATTTTTTTCTACCCATAAATAGACATTTTGGACTTGAACCTTCCTAAAAACCTTTTGGAATATCATTACAAAAATTAAATTATCATTAATCACTAAGTTAGTTTAGATCAAATTATAATAGTATGTTATGGTATTTACTTACATTCAATGTTGTCATGAAATTCTATTTTTTCTTAAAATATGCAGTATATCAAATAATAGATTTTGCTTGCTAATTTTCAACTATAAATACATATAACATGAAAGTGTTTTTCTTACTATATAATCAAGGAAAAGCCAGGTTGATTATTGCTCTATCTGAGTAAAATAGGAATAGAATGCTCACGTTTATTGTATGAATTAAAAACAAAATAACCAATATACTTTGGTTGGCTCACGTGAAATTTTTTTTAAATCACGTTGGAACAAACTAATGATTTTAATTAGTATTTCTGAAATGCCATCTTAAATTTTGTAATAAACATCTAATTCATCCACAAAGATATATTATGACACTGCATTTGAATAAAAGTATAAGTGAATCTCAGCACCCCCCCAAAATCTGAAATTTTGCAGAAATATCTTCAAGTAATTCATAAGAGGAAAAAATGAGATGCATTTGGATATTGTATAAGACTATATATAGGCAATTATAAGACAGGTAAATTTTTTAAAGATAATGTGATTGAAATATATTTATAAACTGATCATATATTCTAGCAGTCTCTGAAAACCTGGTATTATTTATTAGGTTCTAATTTTTAGGATCTCGTTTTAGACAGTGGTATGACAAAACTATAACCTCAGATCTTATCCTGTTCTTTTATGACACAGCACATAAATGAGAGATCAATAACCAATCCATGCCACGTGTCCAGAACATGTACGTTAAAAATGTAGTAGAGAATTAAAAATTATTTAGATGTACATATGTGTATGTGTGTGTGTATATATATATCTATTCATAAATCACCCATGAATAGGAATCTTAAAGTCCTCCTCTGATCTTTTCTTCATACCCTCCAGTACCTTTTTATCTCATTCATCTCTGTCATAATGCTGCAAGTAACACTGGACAGGAATCCTCCTCTCTCATTTCTCCTCGGTGAGCTGGCAAGATCACTACGTTTGTGTGTAGGGATCATCTTATTGTAGTTCAGGGAGGGGATTTTTTTTTTTTTTTTTTTTTTTGAGACGAGTCTCACTCTGTCGCCCAGGCTGGAGTGCAGTGGCGCCATCTTGGCTCACTGCAAGCTCTACCTCCCGGATTCATGCCATTCTCCTGCCTCAGCCTCCTGAGCAGCTGGGACCACAGGCGCCCGCCACCACGCCCGGCTAATTTATTTTGTATTTTTTTAGTAGAGACGGGGTTTCCCCGTGTTAGCCATGATGGTCTCGATCTCCTGACCTCGTGATCCGCCCGCCTCGGCCTCCCAAAGTGCTGGAATTACAGGCGTGAGCCACCGCTCTCGGCCGAGGGGATTGTTTTTTAAATATTCCCGTACTGTGACTTCGTGGGCATGAATTGAAAATAGGTCCTATCCCAAGCTATCTTTTTCAATTTGAGGTTTTGACCTGTGAATTTTAGTTCATTGTGCTTGCATGTTAAAAAAAAAAAAAAAAGTAAGAAAATAACATTTTTGCGTTGTTAATGTCTGAGATAATTTCATTTTAACTGTGTGTTCCTATGGGAAATATTAAAATTCTGTGTATTTTATGCAAGTTTATATTTTAACCAGAGTTTGTGTATTTTTTTTCCATCTGCTAAAGGTTTTAGCTGTATTTATTAGGTATGATACTTATGATGTTGTCTTGGAGGAATATTTTTATTTTGGTGCTTACTTTGGTACTGAAAAAGCATCTTAGACAACTGAAATCTACAGTAAAAAATATTTTAATTCATTTGGAATAATCTTGGATAATTCGCTTACAGCTTCATTTATCTTGCAAAAATTCAGTGACAATCTTTTTAAAATTCTATATACTTTTTTCTTTTGAAAACTTAAATAGTTCGAAAACCAAACATTGTATGTTCTCACTGATATATGGGAGCTAAGTTATGAGGACGCAAAGGCATAAGAATGATACAATGGACATTGGGGACTTGGGGGAAACAGACGGAAGGTGGTGAGGGATAAAAAACTACAAATATGGTGCAGTGTATATTGCTCCAGTGATGGGTGCACCAAAATCTCACAAATCACCACTAAAGAATTTACTCATGTAACGAAATACCACCTGAACCCCAATAACTTATGGAAAAATGAATTAAAAAATTAATTAATTTTAAAAAACTGAAATAGCTCACATAATTTAAAAAAGCTTAAATAGCTCACATAAATGAGTTACATATATTACCATAAAATGCTACAATCTGAAGTCCCCAGAACATCTTCTAGCACAGTTCTCTAATTTTACAAATATCAAGAAAAGTAAAGTAACTTGCTTGTAGTCACAATATTTGTTACAGGCAGAGTTGAGACTTAGAGCTCAAGTCTTCTGGCACCTATTTCTGAACTGATCCCATTATTTTATGTGGCTTCAAGAAACTGAAAATTGTTCTAATTAGATAAGCAACATAAGTTAAATTATATTTTATTATTCATATTAATATTAATATATTAATTTATATTAACATAAGTTAATTCTGTTTCATTGCATGTTTTCCAGGGTCAAAACATTTTTGGCCTCGATATCATTGAAACACCAGAAGGAGACAAAATGCCACAACTGATTGTTCAAAAGGAGTTAGATAGGGAAGAGAAGGATACCTACGTAATGAAAGTAAAGGTTGAAGATGGTGGCTTTCCTCAAAGATCCAGTACTGCTATTTTGCAAGTAAGTGTTACTGATACAAATGACAACGACCCAGTCTTTAAGGAGACAGAGATTGAAGTCAGTATACCAGAAAATGCTCCTGTAGGCACTTCAGTGACACAGCTCCATGCTACAGATGCTGACATAGGTGAAAATGCCAAGATCCACTTCTCTTTCAGCAATCTAGTCTCCAACATTGCCAGGAGATTATTTCACCTTAATGCCACCACTGGACTTATCACAATCAAAGAACCACTGGATAGGGAAGAAACACCAAACCACAAGTTACTGGTTTTGGCAAGTGATGGTGGATTGATGCCAGCAAGAGCAATGGTGCTGGTAAATGTTACAGATGTCAATGATAATGTCCCATCCATTGACATAAGATACATTGTCAATCCAATCAATGACACAGTTGTTCTTTCAGAAAATATTCCACTCAACACCAAAATTGCTCTCATAACTGTGACGGATAAGGATGCGGACCATAATGGCAGGGTGACATGCTTCACAGATCATGAAATTCCTTTCAGATTAAGGCCAGTATTCAGTAATCAGTTCCTTCTGGAGACTGCAGCATATCTTGACTATGAGTCCACAAAAGAATATGCCATTAAATTACTGGCTGCAGATGCTGGCAAACCTCCTTTGAATCAGTCAGCAATGCTCTTCATCAAAGTGAAAGATGAAAACGACAATGCTCCAGTTTTCACCCAGTCTTTCGTAACTGTTTCTATTCCTGAGAATAACTCTCCTGGCATCCAGTTGACGAAAGTAAGTGCAACGGATGCAGACAGTGGGCCTAATGCTGAGATCAATTACCTGCTAGGCCCTGATGCTCCACCTGAATTCAGCCTGGATCGTCGTACAGGCATGCTGACTGTAGTGAAGAAACTAGATAGAGAAAAAGAGGATAAATATTTATTCACAATTCTGGCAAAAGATAACGGGGTGCCACCCTTAACCAGCAATGTCACAGTCTTTGTAAGCATTATTGATCAGAATGACAATAGCCCAGTTTTCACTCACAATGAATACAACTTCTATGTCCCAGAAAACCTTCCAAGACATGGTACAGTAGGACTAATCACTGTAACTGATCCTGATTATGGAGACAATTCTGCAGTTACGCTCTCCATTTTAGATGAGAATGATGACTTCACCATTGATTCACAAACTGGTGTCATCCGACCAAATATTTCATTTGATAGAGAAAAACAAGAATCTTACACTTTCTATGTAAAGGCTGAGGATGGTGGTAGAGTATCACGTTCTTCAAGTGCCAAAGTAACCATAAATGTGGTTGATGTCAATGACAACAAACCAGTTTTCATTGTCCCTCCTTCCAACTACTCTTACGAATTGGTTCTACCATCCACTAATCCAGGCACAGTGGTCTTTCAGGTAATTGCTGTTGACAATGACACTGGCATGAATGCAGAGGTTCGTTACAGCATTGTAGGAGGAAACACAAGAGATCTGTTTGCAATAGACCAAGAAACAGGCAACGTAACAGTGACTGAGAAATGTGATGTTACAGACCTTGGTTTACACAGAGTGTTGGTCAAAGCTAATGACTTAGGACAACCTGATTCTCTCTTCAGTGTTGTAATTGTCAATCTGTTCGTGAATGAGTCACTGACCAATGCTACACTGATTAATGAACTGGTGCGCAAAAGCACTGAAGCACCAGTGACCCCAAATACTGAGATAGCTGATGCATCCTCACCAACTAGTGACTATGTCAAGATCCTGGTTGCAGTTGTTGCTGGCACCATAACTGTCGTTGTAGTTATTTTCATCACTGCTGTAGTAAGATGTCGCCAGGCACCACACCTTAAGGCTGCTCAGAAAAACAAGCAGAATTCTGAATGGGCTACTCCAAACCCAGAAAACAGGCAGATGATAATGATGAAGAAAAAGAAAAAGAAGAAGAAGCATTCCCCTAAGAACCTGATGCTTAACTTTGTCACTATTGAAGAAACTAAGGCAGATGATGTTGACAGTGATGGAAACAGAGTCACACTAGACCTTCCTATTGATCTAGAAGAGCAAACCATGGGAAAGTACAATTGGGTAACTACACCTACTACTTTCAAGCCTGACAGTCCTGATTTGGCCCGACACTACAAATCTGCCTCTCCACAGCCTGCCTTCCAGATTCAGCCTGAAACTCCTCTGAATTCGAAGCACCACATCATCCAAGAACTGCCTCTCGATAACACCTTCGTGGCCTGTGATTCTATCTCCAAGTGTTCCTCAAGCAGTTCAGATCCCTACAGCGTTTCTGACTGTGGCTATCCAGTGACGACCTTCGAGGTACCTGTGTCTGTACACACCAGACCGGTAGGTATCCAAGTTTCTAACACAACTTTCTAACTATTTTATTATTAGTATTTTCAGTTGATGTAGAACTTTACAAAATCTATTGATTTCAAAGAGGGATCAAAACAATCATATTCTACAGATGTACCCAATAGATATATGGATTCATTTAAATTTCGTAGAAGATGAGAACAAAATAACTACTGATTTAGGAAAATTGGATGCAGAATAATAATTATAGTAGGGGCAATTTTGTCTGTAGATGGCAGTATGACAATTCTTGCTAGAGAATATATTGAAAAAAACTTCAACACAAAGGGTTGTAGCACTGTCCTCAGTACCATTGTGTGCATGAGGATCAGAATAGTCTGGGCTAGATACATCACAGTAAAGCTTTTCAGAATCTGATAAATAGCTCTAAATACTAATGATGTTGAGAATCCTAGCTTCACTTGGGAAAATCTGTGGCTGTTCACAGAAATTCAGCACCAAGATATCTCCCCCATACTCTACCAGGCCTTAAGGTCCTCACAAAGAAAAGTGTCATTTTCAGATTAGGAACTCAAAATTATTTTGGTGCATCAAATCTACAGTCACACAATATAACAAGAATGGTATTAGAAAAATGAAAGCCTACTCATTCTCATCTTTAAGCCAGAGAATGAAATATATATGAGGGCTCTACTTTAGATAGCTATTTAAATATTTGCATATTTATGCAAGGTATTTTGAGCCCTTCAGAAGGCATTCTTAAAAGATAATCACTTTTGGAAAATAAAATGTTTGCTTTCTCTAATGGGCGCAAAGAAAAATGTGGGCATGTTAAGACCCAAGAAATCTATGCACAATAACTTAAAACCCAATACATTTATGAAAGCAAGAGTTTATCCAGTGCCTTTTATCAGTGTTCCATGAAGAAATGAATACAAATTTATCCAGAAACTCTTAAATGTGAAATGATTTAAATATAATTATTCCCTTTAAAAACACAAGCAATGGAATTTACCCACATTTTTTTCTCAAAGTCATGCTACATGTTGAGTTTATTATTTTGTCTGTGTTAACTCAAAACAGTATTAATCTTAGTTTCAGGGAATAAAGTCTTTTGAACACCTATTCAGGCTTAACAAAATAGTAGCAATGTGAAAATCAAAACTGATTTTCTTTCACCAAAAGTTTGAGATATTAAAGAAGTCTACTACATTCAAGATAACTGCAAATAATTTACCATAACTTTGGAAATGGGTTTAAGAATGGAGGTAATTCAAGCATAAGCACAGTTATTTAATACGATAACATTAAACTTTCTCTCTGAATCACACAGTGAACGTAAGGTACTAATTCAGATGTGGGTGCATTTTTGTTACAATAGGTACACAATTAAATGCTGTTTCAAAAGGTAAACTAGAACCCTAGTGTCTGTATAGAGAGCTTCTGTTAGACTTTAAAAGAATTTACGCTGCAGTTGTTATTGCTACAGTTCAGATGAATCCCATATTTTACATAGTTAGTGGATCTGGGATGGGCAACAAACGTAATAGATGTCGAACATCTCCACAGGGTGTGTTTTTGTTTGTATTTAACCATTAAAAAGGGCACTCTCATTTTCAAATTCTTATTGCTATTCTGCTTATTGGATAAGTTTCTCAACATAAAAGTATCTTTTATGACTAACACTACATGATTTGGGTATAATAACATTTTTTCCTGGGTTTAATTTGTGACTTTCTTTAAGAAGTGTACAAAGAGTGGGTTTGTGAATTACATATGTAGATCATCATTTTTAATAGATTGAATGAAGTTAATTAATAGAGCAAGTTCTGGTTTCAGTGCTTTTTGAAGGCACAGAGATATTTTATGAGCTAGACTAATTTTACTTGAGTTTATGAACATATAGTAAGGAGGGCATGGATGAAGAACAAAAAATTGAAGTATTTTTCAAATATCCTCACCTTTTTGTTTTTTTAAAAATATTTTGTAATCCTAAAAAGTCAATAAAAATTTCCATGATGCATTTTATATTATACAACTAAGAGACATTTTCCGAGTCATAAGAATTAGGCAAAATACAAAAAAGTAAATGCTAATGAGAATCAGTTATTGGTTGTTATTAGGTTTTTATTAACTGAAAGGACTATCTTAGAATCATTGAATTAGCAGATGACTTATTTATTTCACAGCTTAAAAGTAAATATATATTTCGTCATTGGTTCACAGTTGTTTGATATTTGTTACTAAATATCTTCAAGACATGAATTAGTGAACTTAGGCAGACTAATATGATACTAAAAATAATTTGAATCTTTACATTTTGTGCTACATTTGCAATGTTCTTTACCTTTTCTATATGCTCTTCAATTTGTGTTTAATGTTAGGGTGTTCGCTGATGTTGCAGAATGCTAGCAAAATAAGTGGGCACTGAAAAAGAAATTATGTATTTAAAAATTCAAAGGCAGTAGGTGTCTTCTTTTTAAAGAAATATCATACAAAATGGGAGAAGTGACAGCCAATACAATACAAATTCATTGTTCCTTAAGGAAATACTTAGAGTGGAATAAAATATTACTGTTAGCAGAAGGCAGAATTATTCCAATTTATTTTAAACAGTGAGAAATGCATTTTCAAAATGAGGGTTTGGGGAATATTTACATTTACTTCATTACTCATCTGAATAGAAACAAGAAAGTGGAAAATAAAATGTTCTAATAGACTGTAAGAGACAAGGGAATTCATCTGAAATTTTATGTTTTAAAAAGGGAATCAAATACTTTCTAGTTCTCATAATTTCTCATTCTCCTTGATCATTCTATAGGTTGTTTTTCTGACTTGGATGTTCTGAAAATACATGGAGCATTTATTAGATAGGAGTA
Organism: Hylobates moloch; assembly: GCF_009828535.3. NCBI lineage: Eukaryota > Metazoa > Chordata > Mammalia > Primates > Hylobatidae > Hylobates > Hylobates moloch. The sequence continues at coordinate 75,595,411 of NW_026652282.1, forward strand.
CATATATTGCATAAAGCCATCTATACCTGGGGAATATAATGGTCTTCTTTGGCATAAGTTTCTACATGTATTATGGAAGGCATTTTTGTATACATTATAGTAGAAATTTTAAAAACATGAAATTTGAGAGGATGAGGCTACACATTATCTTCTATTAACGCCTTTCAAAGCAAGCAGATAGCAATTGGTTGTTATGACACTAGAGAAACCATAAGTATAAATAATTATTTTAAAATGACTTTTGATCAATGTCATATAAAAGAGATAAACTGCCAAAACCAAGTCTTGCTTAATACAATTCACCCATTAAATATTGTGAAGACTATACATTTAAAAAAAATAGAGAGGAGAATAAAAATGAAAGTAGAATTTTTTGAAGGTCTTCCAGTCACTGTCTAAGACGAGTATTTGGGGTACATCATTTTCCAAAAAACAAACAAACAAAAAACCTTACAAATTTCTGTGATTTGAGTTGGAATAGTCTTTCAGTTTCAGAAATGAGGTGAATGAATGGTGAAAACTTTAGACAGTTCTAATTCATGCATGAAACCATCCTGTAGATATGATACATGGATTTGAAATGATAATTGCAGTCTGAGCTTGGGATAGGATTGGTATTCGCTATTGTAAAATTCAGTAACTTTGACTCTGCATTTATATTTTGGTAATGCGAATTTTAACCATGAAGCATGCTTGGCAAATGAAACTCCTAGAACACAACCATCTGATTTTGATAACGTGTTATTTTTCTTGTCCTAGACTGATTCCAGGACATCAACTATTGAAATCTGCAGTGAGATATAACTTTCTAGGAACAACAAAATTCCATTCCCCTTCCAAAAAATTTCAGTGATTGTGATTTCAAAATTAGGCTAAGATCATTAATTTTGTAATCTAGATTTCCTATTATAAAAGCAAGCAAAACAAAAAATCATCTTAAAAATGATGTCCTAGTGAACCTTGTGCTTTCTTTAGCTGTAATCTGGCAATGGAAATTTAAAATTTATGGAAGAGACAGTGCAGTGCAATAACAGAGTACTCTCATGCTGTTTCTCTGTTTGCTCTGAATCAACAGCTGTGATGTAATATAAGGCTGTCTTGGGGTATACACTTATGGTTAATATATCAGTCATGAAACATGCAATTACTTGCCCTGTCTGATTGTTGAATAATTAAAACATTATCTCCGGGAATTTGGAAGTGAGCTGAACTAGCCAAGCTACTCTCTGAAAGGTATCCAGGGCAAGAGACTTTTTTAAGACCCCAAACAAACAAAAAACAAAACCGAAACACTCTGGTTCAGTGTTTTGAAAATATTTACTAACGTAATATTGCTGAGAAAATAATTTTTATTACCCACCACTCTGCTTAAAAGTTGAATGGGCTGGGCGTGGTGGCTCACGCCTGTAATCCCAGCACTTTGGGAGGCCGAGCCGGGCGGATCACGAGGTCAGGAGATCAAGACCAT
>NW_026652282.1:75596888-75597225 GCF_009828535.3 Hylobates moloch
GGGTGCCTGTAGTCCCAGCTACTCGGGAGGCTGAGGCAGGAGAATGGAGTGAACCCGGGAGGCGAAGCTTGCAGTGAGCCGAGATCATGCCACTGCACTCCAGCCTGGGTGACAGAGCAAGACTCTGTCTCAAAAAAAAAAAAAAAGTTCAATGATAGAAAATAATTTTGCTAGGTTTTTATGTTGATTGTAATCATGCTGTTCTACTTTTAATTATTAAAAAGTTATTTTTGGCTGGGTGTAGTGGCTCACACCTGTAATCCCAGCATTTTGGGAGGCCGAGGCGGGTGGATCACCTGAGGTCAGGAGTTCAAGACCAGTCTGGCCAGCATGGTGA
>NW_026652282.1:75597325-75597838 GCF_009828535.3 Hylobates moloch
AAAAAAAAAAAAAAAAAAAAAAAAAAAAAAAGAAGAAAAAAAGTTATTTTTGTTGTAATAATGTTTTCTTTTTCTATAAATATTTTCAAAGAAAGAGGTCCTTTCTATTTTTATCTGTCAAAAGGAGAATGTAAAGTTCTTTATACTCCCTGATATTTTGAAAAAAAGTGTATTGATACTTCTTATATTACGAAACATAATTCCAGTCATATGAGGGTGGAAACAACGACTGAGATAGGAGATTTCAAGAAGATTTTATCTCAGCTTTGAAACTACCTAAGAAAAATGTGAGGTTGCTAGAGTAACTTATTTAAATAAGTCCGTTTTATTTCTCTAGCATTAAATTACTAAATATACATCATTGCTTTGAGTAATTTTTCCTTTAAAATGAATTCACTTTTCACAGTAACTCAACTAACTCATTTCCTACACAAATGAGTAAATGCCTCGTATTTTGTGTACGTTATATTTTATGGAGGAAAGAATGACATGTTCCAATTTTATGCTATATTC
>NW_026652282.1:75602272-75603150 GCF_009828535.3 Hylobates moloch
CTTTTGACTAGTAACTATTCTTGATCTATCCTTTGCTTTTGTTTGAGAGAATATTATCTCCTTTTGAGAAAAACATGGAAGGCATTGAAACTAGTTTTCCACAAAGGACAGAGGACAAAAATATTTATTTCCTTACTTGATTCCTTCTTATCAGTTGACCTGCTCGCACCTTTAATTTAGTTATTATTATTACGTTTGCCTTACAAGGTCTCAGATATCTCCAACCTTTTGTGTTGTCATTAATCGATTACTGGAATATCCTCAATGAAATGTCCTTGATGGTCTCTCTGGTTCTTATTCTAGTCATGAATAGAAAAAGACGAAAAGATAGCAAATCTTAAAACTAGTCATCATAGATAAATAAAAGGAACTTTTAGTGAACTTTGTCCATTAAATTAGAAGTAGCTTAACTGATGAGCTACACTGTACTTTACACTTTCTCCCCTGCAAGCACTCAAAGAAATATTATTTGATCAAAATCTATAGTGCATAAATTAAACAAAAAATACTGAAATATATTCTCATTTTATTTTAATTATGCAAGTTTATTTTTAATGATATGATATTTAAGCTATCATATTTCTGACTTTTTTATTTTCAATGATTTAAATGTAAAAATTATAAAACAATTTTAATCCTGTTCATTAATTAATCTTTTATGTATAAGTCTGTTTTCTCTGTTGACCACCCTGTCCACATTATGAATGAAAATATGTATATACTTAGCCGGGCGTGGTGGCTCGTGCCTGTAATTCCAGCACTTTGGGAGGCCAAGGCGGGTGGATCACGAGGTCAGGAGATTAAGACCATCCTGGCTAACACGGTGAAACTCCGTCTCTACTAAAAATACAAAAAATTAGCCGGGCGTGGTGGTGGGC
>NW_026652282.1:75603210-75612637 GCF_009828535.3 Hylobates moloch
CGGGAGGCTGAGGCAGGAGAATGGCGTGAACCTGGGAGGCAGAGCTTGCAGTGAGCCGAGATCGCGCCACTGCACTCCAGCCTGGGTGACAGAGCTAGACTCCGTCTCGAAAAAAAAAAAAAAAATCTATATACTGTAGAATAATTTTTAGAAGTTGAGTTTAAATTCAATCAATATTTACTAACCTTGTCATTTCACCATGAAATACTAACTGCATCATTTTGCTGTTTTGTCACCTGCACTCCTCACTGTTGAATTCCATGTTGTAATTGTGTATCTAGCTAGGTGTGATGTGCAGCCTGAGTGTAACAGTAACAGAAGCGCTACAGGACAAGCAGACCTTGAGTAATCTTATATAAATCTAAGCCACATTCCATAAATGCTTCTTGTAGGTGCTTTTGTGTAATAGACGTATTTTCTTGGCTTTTATGAAGCTTAGTTTATGTTTATTTTAAATATGAATTAGCTTCCTAGAATATTCAAAGGTTCTGTGATAATACAAAGCTGTATTTCTTGCATATAATTAGTATTTTTAGAAAGAACTACAGTGCATTTTTTCATACATCGTGGGTGTTCATACATGACATCTTTGGTTTAATGTATTTAGAATTAGGAGCAGACTTTTAAAATTCTAGAGTAGCCATAGGTTTCTATTTTAATTGTACATGTGATACACATTTGTTGTAGAAAAATCTAGAAAATTGTATAAAGGTTTTAGATGAAGAATTTTAAAATTATTTGTTTTTATTTCAAGCTATAGCAGTGAGTTCCTTATAACAGTAATTCTGTTTGAAGGCTATATAACTTTTTGAAGTGGTGCATTTTAAAATTATAGAATTATGCTTATTGTTTTATAAACTATACATCCAGGACTTTTTACATGTATTGAAGACTGATTTATTTATTAAACATATTATTTATTTTTATAGATGTATGATTGGACAAATTTATGTAATAACATAGCTTGATTAGTTGATAGTGTAATACAGAGGCATGTTACATATCTCCACCATGAGACTAAACTCCCCTGAGTAAAAATATCAAGTCTTGATGAAAAAGCTTTTATACTTTAAAAAAAATACCATCTAAATGTTTTCCAAAAGTTCCCTTAGAACAACCTAGTTACATAATTATTTCCCAGAATTTTCAGAACCAACTCTAGTTACATAATTATTTCCCAGAATTTTCAGAACCAACTCTTTTAATTTTCCTATATTCCAGATATTCTCAACCGAAATTGTTTTAAATGTTCCTTTTGAAATAGTTAATTATATTTAATTATCCATACACACACAAGTATATCCAATTAATAATAAAACTTTTTTGTCAAGTGAAAAAAATCACAAATCACATTTCATTAGATTTCAGGTAGTCAAATTGACATGATAATGAAAATGAACTATTCCAATATATTTTCTAGAAATATTTGTACTTTATCCCTTATCCTAGGACCTTATATGTACCAATTATATATTGATTTACTTCATAAAATGTTACTATCTTTTGAATACAGTTGGCTTTTAAAAAAGTTTTCAGTGGCCGGGCACAGTAACTCATGCCTGTAATCCCAGCTCTTTGGGAGGCCGAGGCAGGTGGATCACTTGAGCTCAGGAGTTTCAGACCAGCCTGGGCAACATGGTGAAACCTTGTCTCTATCAAAAATGCAAAAACTTAGCCGGGTTTGGTGGTGCATATCTGTGGTCTCAGCTACTTGTGAGGCTGAAATGGGAGAATCTCTTGAGTGGCGGGGGTTGTGGGGGAGGTTGCAGTGAGCCTAGATTACGCCACTGCACTCCAGCCTGGGTGACAGAGTGAGATTCCATCTCAAAAAAAAATTTTTAAATAAATAAATAAAAACATTTTCATTCTTCTTATCTTAAAACTTGGAAGAAGCATTAGATACAATAATACTTTCATTAGTCAGTTAGAGAAAAGTTTAAGTAATACCGCTTTGACTATTCAGTAATTGTGAAAAGTAAAAACAAATATGGAACTCTAAAGAAAAATGTTATTTACAGAAATCTATAAAATAAACTTTAAAATGTATTTACTTATTATATATCAGTTCTAACCTTAATTACAAAATCAATGCAGAGCACCATTTCAATGGTATAACTAAAGAGAATTGATCATAAACAACTATTATGTTATCCAGAAATATTTTCAGTAATTCAAACATTCAACTTGAATAGTTGTTGAGTGACACAAACTTGAAGTAACTAAAATTATTTTTTTTAAATGTACTGGCTCTTTTGACATGTAAATACAGAAATAGTCTCATATTCAAGGATGGAACAAATACACAAAAATGGAATTTCATGGACTCTCAAAACTAGTTTGTGACCTCTAAAATGAGAGACCATATTTTATTATTATTTTTATTTATTTTATCTCTTGTTATTCAAAACTATGAATTGAGTGTATTTTTTGCAGAAAATTATACATGTCATTTATGATGCTCAGATTAAATAATTACTTTTTTGTTTTGTTTTGTTTTTTAAGACATAGTCTTGCTCTGTCTCCCAGGCTGGAGTGCAGTGGCCTGATCTCAGCTCACTGCAACCTCCGCCTCCTGGGTTCAAGAGATTCTCCTGTCTCAGCCTCCTGAGTAGCCTCCTGAGGGACTATAGTCCTGTGCCACCACACCTGGCTAATTTTTGTATTTTTAGTAGAGACAGGGTTTCGCCATGTTGGCCAGGCTGTTCTCAAACTCCTGACCTCAGGTGATCCACCCGCCTCGGCCTCCCAAAGTGCTGGGATTACAGGCGTGAGCCAGCGCACCTGGCCAAATAATTCGTTTTTTTACACAAATTTAATTATCCAAGAGAAACTGCTGAGTTATCTTCCAGATTGATATCATGGCTGTGTTTACATGATACCAAAACATCTGGAGGCAAAATAGAATTTTTCACTACATATAGGGATATTTTGCTGACCTGACAGAATTATTTGTCTACATAAAGACACAGAATTTAGTACTACAGAATGATATTGTAAATAGTTTCATTTTCGATAGAAAGGAGTTTTACATGCTATATAAAGTTGTCATTATCTGAATCTAGAATAATTGATAACAGTTAACAACAGAATTCCACACAGTGCTGCAATTCAATTTTACATTTATACATTTTAGTTGTGTATAAAGACATACACTTATTTATTTCAAAATGCACACAAATTAAAGAAATGAGGGGGAATAATCTTTTTAGGTGTCTGAACTGAAAGATAAATGTCTAGAAGTTAATATACGTAATTGTGTGTCTAGAGGAAATGTCGTATTAATTTGATGTTTAAGCAGTTCTCATGTGTTGGTATTAAAATGGGTTAGTGTATGTGTAAGCACAGATATGTTTGCAGATATGTGTGCATATTTATGTTTGTCAAATTTCTAGCAGAAAAAAGTAATATAAACTTCAAACTAAAGAAAGCTTGTTAAAAGATTTTGCATCTACATTTACAATGTTATTGTCTCCTTTTACACCATTATGCCTCGTTTCTAAACTATAATCATCCAGTGTCCCTGATATCATCCCATATATAATCTTTCATTTAGAAAATCCTCGTCATATCCAGTACATTCTGTATATGTCCTCATTTTTTTCTTTTAAAAAAATTATTTGTCTGTTTCCCAAATGATCACAGATCCAGTAATGTTAAAGTACATATAAAAAATTAAATTGATTTTTGTTATCCAAGTACTAGTACAGATTCTGCTTCTCTTGCACACACACACACACACAAATAAAGACAAATTTGCATTCCATAATAGCCAACTTCTGCCCAGTTGTTATAACTAAAATATATTGAAGTAAAAGTCCATTAAAACAATCCTCTTTATTTTGCAGTTACATTACTTAATTTTAATAACTATGAAAATAAAAAGAAATAAGTAGTTCTCTGTTAGTCTTCTGTACAATGTCAGATTTGCTGTTTCATGTGTCTTCAACTTTATGGGTTTAATTTATGTCTTCATCAAATGGCTATGGTATGGATTTACCATAATTATATACATGCATACATGCCTACCTATGTATATATAAACAAACATTTTTGTAAACAGCTCAGTGAGGACTTTGGACTAGCATAAATCATAGGAATATGATTGTGAGGATACATCCAATTTTCAGATTGGGCAATTTATACAGTTTATTATCATATCTGATTTTGAGTAGAGTTAGTACTAAGAACAGCATTGAAGAAAAGCAGTATAACATTAAAATTTTGAAGATTTAAAATACAAGAGGATTCATAACAGTCACTTTTAAAATATTGTTTTTGCTTTCTACTTTGGAGCTGTAATTTTAAAAAGAATGAACAGGTTTTTGTATGAATATGTTAGAATGACTATAGAGCATCTTTCTACTGGAATACATGTAGATACTAACACCTGGTTGTATTTGATGTAATTTCAGTGCATACAGTGTGTGTAATCTGTATTAAGTGAAATACTTATGAATAAAGTTGTTTCTGCATTGCAATAACATATCTTCTGATATTTTTTGAAGCGCTTGTTGTCAGCAGGGGCTACTAGTTTCATTAACATCATCAAAGATCCTAAAATATTTTTAGCACAATGACATCCTACATTCTTCATGGTATAGCTCATTATCTGTGCTGGATTAACCAGAATTTTTATATTGTCATTTCTGTTCACCACCATTGTGGTGTAATTGATCTTTTTCGATTAACCCAAAGCAATGAAGTAGTCATATTTACTAGTTTTAGTTTTGTGCATTTTATTGTACTAACATTTTTTGAATATTGGTAACGTGGTATCCTTTATGAACCACTGTATTTGATAAAGCATTATCGATAGTGGAGTTTACCATGAGTTCAAACAAGATAAATGAAATATTTCTCAAACTCCTACTGTGAGTAAGGCAATGTGGAGAAGGTCAATGGTTATGGTGAGGGATGGGGTATAGGGGGCTAGAAATGTAGGATGACCAAGGTTCTCCCCTAGTTGCTATTACTGTAAAAAGCCCCCTGCCCAAGGAGTTGAACTGCAAGTATGTTTAATAAAAAAAAAACAAAAAACAAACAACTTTCCTTTTTCCAGTGCAGAAAATTTGTGAGTATATAATATCAGGGTTTAAAAAAAAAAAAAGAAAAGAAAAAAAGCACATAAAAGTGACAAAATATAAAACTTCAGTGTTTACTATAATAATTAGGGGTGTGTGTGTGTGTTTGTGTGTTAGAGAGAGAGAGAATATCACTAGTAAACCACCTCCCAAGTATGTATCGGGTATGGGCATGCATGTACTTAACCCATTTCAGGAAGCATCCTAAAGTCAGCAACACTTTCCTCTCCTCAGTCACATCCAAGCCAACAGCTAAATTATGTTGATAATACCTCCAAAATAACCCCTGACATTTGTCCCGTTGCCATTTCCTTTTTCCAGTCTCAATCACCAGTTACCTGTTCCACTACTAACAGGTTGCCTTACTTTCTACTTTCGTTTGTTCAATCAATTTTCTACCCTGTACCCATAATACTCCTAAAACACAGGTCTGATCCAGTGAAGCCTGACAGAAAAGCTTCTCTTTCCTCATTGAACATAGAATAAAGCCTCAATATTTTTCAAGGGACTTTGCAATCTTAACCAGTTCTACTTGTTCATTCTATCTCCTACCATGCCATGCACCTCACATTTTTGTCATTTCTTCTGCTACCCCCTCTTCCCTGATCATGGCATGCAATTTGATGCCTCCATAAATCTGCACAATTTACCGGAATTATTTTGAGGACTTTTTTTTTGTTAAGACACGGCTGCAAGGACGAAAACAAAAACAAACTGCAGTTGACGATATTGAAATGCAACTGTGGAGATAGGACAAGAACACTTTTTTTTTTTTTTTTTTTTGAGACGGAGTCTCGTTCTGTTGCCCAGACTGTAGTGCAGCGGCACGATCTCGGCTTACTGCAACATCCGCCTCCCGGGTTCAAGCAATTTCCGGCTAATTTTTGTATTTTTAGTAGAGACTGGGATTACATCATGTTGGCCAACCTGGTCTCTAACTCCTGACCTCAAGTGATCCGCCCGCCTCATTCTCCCAAAATGCTAGGATTACAGGCGTGAGCCACCGTGCCCGGCCAAGAACACAATTTTAATACCAGAGAGTATATGACAAAAATGAAGAAATGCTACCTGATTTTATTAAAAATGAAACAAGTCGGCATGGTATCATTTCCTTCCATATCTTTTCAAATCTTAGCATCAACCTTACCTAATTCTTATAAAATTAAAATGCTTCAAATAAATGACTCGGTCATATAACCTGTAAACATTAGTTTCTGGAAACTATTCCCAGAAAATTGTTACATTGCTTTTCTTCATTAATTCTAGAAAGATTTTTAAATATCTATTTTGGATATTTTGATTGTTGTTACGCCTTTTGTCCATGAGTTATACTCAAAAAGTATCAAAGGAAAAATTTAACCCATTTATTGATCTGGATATAGTCCATATACAAAGGGGTGAGAGAACCGCATACTGCTTTTAGGCCTTTTTTTTTTTTTTTTTTTTTTGAGATGGAGTCTCGCTCTGTTGCCCAGGCTGGAGTGCAGTGGCGTGATCTCGGCTCACAGCAAATATCTTTCGGTATAGCACCAGAAGCATCTCAGTGTGTGATTTCTTCAAAGAAAAATATTCCCAGTATGCTATATGGCGAGAAAAAAAAAACATTCTTGTCTTCAATAGAGGAACATTTTCTATGGTGAATAATCACAAATCTATATTGATGACTATGGTTTGGATGTGTTTGTATAGACATAAATCCTGTCGCCGAAGTACTGAGATGAAATGTTCACCCCAAATAGAAATCATTGTGTCTCTCTGCCCCTCTGCTGAAAATCAAAGTTATCAATTTGGGGAAAACATGAACAGATGGAGAAACCATGGGATATCAAATGTACATATATGTATGTCCAAATTATAACATGGCAGAGCTACTCTGAAAATGCAGAAACTACATATCCCTACTCAAAACTGACTATATATATATAAAATTTTAAGGAATGAACTTCTTGGCACATATATTGAAAGCAAATATGCTACCTGCTTCCTAGAAATAGAACGGATAAAAATAAACCACCGAGTTCTTAAGTTAGCCCTTTTTACTTTTGTTCTTACTATGACATAAAAAGTCTTTCTAAGTTATATGTAGGAAACATTCTGGGAAATTGGGGTTTTGTTTTGTTTAGTTTCTCTTTCATATCTTTCCTAGACAATCTTATATCAGGAGATTCTTAACACCAGCTTTAGGATAAGACATTTCCGTGGTACATGTTTTATAAAAAGTCATGACTTATTTCACGTCTTTTTGTAAAGGAAATGAACACCATCATGAGTAGGAAAGTAATGTTTCTTTTGCTCAGTTACAACTATAGAGAATATTCAATCATCCCAGATAAAACAAAAGCAGCTATTAACATTCTTAAAGTTGGTGACTATTTTCTTCAGTGCACATACCTTGGTAATAGAGGGTCATTATAAAGGGGTAATATAGTGAAAGACTAGATATGAAGACAAGACTAAGGATGCAATAACATGAAAAACATAGCAAGAACAGTACATTACCATATTTCTAGTGAACAAATGTTTCTTTTATATTTGTGTGGTGTTTTATATTTTTCTGAAGTGCTTCCATCAGGGCATTGGGAAGATTTTTATTCGTAAACGCACCCCTCTTATTCCCTTTTAATCTGATAGAGGCCAAAAGTATGTTTTACTCTGATTTATTTCTTAGAAACAATTATATCTAAAATGAGTCTAACTCAAAAGGTACAATAACAATATTCCATATATGCCTTAACTCTATTTCTACCTCAAATATCACTGTGCTTATGTATGAAATTTCAAATTTCATGGTCCATTTTTTTTTGTTTCATGGAGAAAAATACCATGTCCCTTCTCATATGAAATCAAAATCCCAAGAGACAACTCAGAAAATAGACTTGCAACATACCCTTTTTTAGGTTAGTCTGGCATGTAGAATGTGTTAGAACCCCAGATTGGCTACCACATATAGACATGGGAAGCTTTGGATATACTAACAGATAGAGACTTGTCCTATTAACACATTAAAGAAACATGCTGTAGTTCAGACCTTCTCATCCTCTCATCTCATCTTCACATAGGGGCATGCACCTTGACTCTTATATAATTTCTGTTAATCCAATAAGAGAAAAAGTCTCAGTCTACATACTTTCTGGATAAGGTGACTCTTTTTACTCAGGAAAACAGTTTTCTGATCATGTTCCCTTATAATGCATTTTTATGCCTTTCTTAGCAATATTAGTCTGTGGTATACTTAGTCAAATCACCTGAACTCTCTCATTCCCTGAGCAGTGTTCACTCTACTCATCACAATGTCGATATACACTGTGTGGAGAGTAAAGTTTATTTAACCACATAAGCTGCTATTCTGAAAATATATTTTTCACATTGAGAGAAGTGTAGTTTGTGTAGCTAAAGCTATACAAAGTAGTTGAGTGTTGGGAAAAAGAGATTGAGACAGGGAGAGGGTGCTAGTGCTGAAAAGATCAAAAGCCTAACAGGAAAAGAGAAAGAGGTGGTAGGATACAAAAGATCAAAACTATGGATTCTCTCGGACATTTCCTCAGTTTCATCAAGCTACATATTTATTAGTGTGCCTCTCCCTGGTAATGCCTAGGATTAGTCCTTGTACAAGTTATCATTTCTGAAGGTTTCACATATTCATGCCTCCAAGTTTTAACACCTTCTCTCATCTCTGACAGAAATATCAAATAGTTGCATATATTCTACATGAGGTTTCCCCTTGCCCAAAGAAACCTAACAGTCCAGAAAGATATTTATATAAGTTTGATTTCTGTACAGATGTATCTAATACTGATAATATATATAATACATATTACATTATATATGTATATATTTATGTGTATTATATTCATTATATTACACATTCCATATGTTTACATATTACATGTATAATATGTAATAAACATAACATTACATACATTGTATATACATATACATGTTATGTATTATATATTATACACATTATATACATATACACGTATGTATATGTATATATGTATATGTATATTATGTACACGTATGTAATACACATACATAGTACATATAAATATAAAACTAAAATAGACTTAATAGAACTTAAATTTAGGTCCCAATTTGAAAAAGAAAAAGATGAAGATTGTATTCTTCTAATAGGAACAAATTTTTGTTTTGGTCTTGGAGAAATATTTTACTTACTTAATTAACTAATTAATATATTTTTTGAGACAGAGTCTCTGTCACCCAGGCTGGTGTGCAGTGGTGCAATCTCGGCTCACTGCAGCGTAAACCTCCTGCGCTCAGGTGATTCTCCCACTTCAGCCTCCCGAGTAGCTGGAACTACAGACACGTGCCACCACACTTGGCTA
>NW_026652282.1:75612647-75671930 GCF_009828535.3 Hylobates moloch
CCCGAGTAGCTGGAACTACAGACACGTGCCACCACACTTGGCTATTTTTTTTTTTTTTTGTATTTTTAGTAGAGATGGGGTTTCAGCATGTTGGCCAGGCTGATCTCAAACTCCTGGACTCAAGCAATCCACCCACCTGGGCCTCCCAGAGTGCTGGGAGTGAGCCACTGCACCCAGCCTTATTTTATTTTATATTGAGAATGCTCTCTAGTCTTCTGGTTATGTTATACTGCCTGACCTAATTTTCAAGACTGTAGTTTTACCTATAATCTTTATGAGATTTATTGTTTTACCTGTCTTCAGCTTTTATTTTAGAGACAGAATGGATCCTTAAAGATCATGTAGTATCCTAGTCTGCCTCTATTATTTGACAAATGATGGAACCAAGGCCCAGAGAAAGAACTGACCCTTAATGAGCAGCTATTTTATGTCAGGTAATGTGCTAGGTACCATACATGTGTTAGTTCTTTCTCTCAGAGAGGTTATAACATTAGTAAGCGGCAGAGAGACGGTCTGTAGTTAAGTCTGATTGACTCTTAAGTTCTCCTTCCACTATACTACATCAGAATTCTGGCAGATCTATGGCTCCCCAGTCTCCTGGTTTGAAGTCCATAGGCCCTTCCCTTTTAGCACTACCCTATTAAATTTCTCCTCTGCTCTATAAAACACAAAGTTCAATTATATTTTCCCAACACTCTTTGCACCTTCCTAGATGCATTCTCTTCTATTTAAGCTCAGGCAGATAATCTTATATATGATTATTTTTATTAGATTTTCATAAAGTTGGCAAGCACTACATTCATTCTGGAAGCTACTATTATTAACAGATATTTGCCATGGAGCATAATTTCCTATGAACACATCAGTTGGGAAATGCAAATAGCATAGACAAGGAAGTCTCTCTTCTTTCACCTACTCCCATTTCTTATATATGAACCCAGGACAAACTTTGAAGATAGTAGCTATTCAAAAAGTTTTAATTGAACTTTCTGCAGATGTTGTGTTGCAAGCCCTAGCTCTGTTTTGCATTCTGCCTTTGCAATCTTTAAAATATAATATGATTCTAATGTCCTGCAGTTTGGTAAGCCACAGGATGAGTTTGATAGAGGAGGGAATATGTATGCATCACCAAATCTAAGTGTAAAGTAATTTTGACATCAATTTATAATGAAAAGGAGCATTTTGATGCATTAAATACAGCTATGAATTTCTACCTAGCCTGATTAGACTTTTTGGTAATCACCAGAAATATATATCAAATACAGATCACCAGATATCTATAGAAGGTAAGGAAAGTTATCAATTCAAACAATATGAATTTTCAATTTAGTCAGAATTACTAACTTTTGCTTATATAACATAAATTGGAAATATATTTTGTTTCTGGATTGTGCTTCCTAATTTAACTATTTAATTCATATGTAACAATTGCAATATTAATTTTTAATATTGTCAAAGATATATAGTGCCATACTATAAATATATTTTGTTCCAAAGAGGCAAAGTTCATTATTTATTTAGGAAGCTGCATTAACTCCTTACGACCACTTAGGGAACATACATCAAATGCCTGTGCTACATTAAGTTCTAGAAATTAGGATTTATAAAAAGGAGAAAACGAGGGAAGGATTAATTCAAGGAAAATTCTGTGAGTGCTTGCTAGGTGCCAGGCATAGCGCTAGGCACACTGAAAAGCAAAGTGTGGTGGGACATGACTGGGCTTTAAAGGCAGACCTTTTTTTCCAAATCTGGATTTGCAGGTTTTAGCTGTATGGTCTTTATCCTCTTTGAACCTCAGGATCTTCATCTTTCCAGTGATATCAAGATGTCTAATCAATAGGATCATGAGCAGTAAATGAGATAATATATAAAAATGTACATAGCACAGCATAAAGGAGTCAATAAGTATGAGTCTTCTTCTACATAGATGAACTCATCTAATCTTCTTATAATATTATGAGCTAGATATCATTGGTATCATACTCATTTTAAAGATTGAGCTCTCAGAGAGCTCAATAATTTGCCCCAGCCCAATTTAGCCAATTTATTGTTCATTCTCCTGTACCAAAGCTATCTCAGATCAACAGTCTAGGTGATTCTACTTTATTAACTGCTTAATTAGAGCTCACTTGCATGGTAGGAATGTTGCTTCCTAAACCCTGCCATGTGTGTTCTTTATGGGAGCCTGAGTAGAAATATTGAGTATAGCCCTGGGCAGTAATGTAACTTTAAAACCTCTCCAGTTGTAGGTGAATGTACTTTTAAATATAGCTGACATAAGGTTTTGTCTTCTAATGATAATGAAAATTATTGACAATATTGGATAAAGTGGTAGAATCATAAAATGTCAGATGAAGATAAGAGTCAGAATGTGTGCATGACTTGTCCAAGGTTATTTAGTTAGATTTTAATAGAATCAGGTGATGAGTTAATCTCCTGACTTTCAGTTCAGGATTTTTACCACTGCATACACATTGTATTTACTATGTGACAACACTGTGACAACTGTATGAAATGGCATTGAATACTATTAAAATTAAGAAAAAGTGAAGCTAACAAAAATAATACCATTCTAGGAGCCAGACCATTGTTGAGGTTTAGCTTTCCTATTTAATATGTCTACTGTGACCTTGGAAAATCAATCATCTTCTCTGTCTGAGACTCAATTTCTTCATGTGTTAAATGGAGATGATGGGTTGTTCAGAATCTCAATGAGATGACTTTTCAAAAAGCATTTGAAAAATGAGAACTTTACATAATTGTTACCAATACCATGTTTATTAGGGTTCTCTAGAGGGACAGAACTAATAGTATAGATGTATATATTACGGGGAGTTTAATAAGGAGTATTGACTCACACTAGCACAAGATGAAGTCCCACAATAGGCCAACTGCAAGCTGAGGAGCCAGGAAGCGAGTTCGAGTCCCCACACCTCAACAGTAGGGAAGTCGACAGTGCAACTTTCAGTCTGTGGTCGAAGGTCCAAGAGTCCAAACGCTGAAGAACTTGAAATCCGATGTTTGAGGGCAGGAAGCATCCAGCATGGGAGATATGTAGGCTGGAAGACTCAGCCAGTGTAGTCTTTCCAGGTTCATCTGCCTGCTTTTATTCTAGCCGTGCTGGCAGCTGATTAGATTGTGTCCACCGATTGAGGGTGGGTATGCCTTTCCCAGTCCACTGACTCAAATGTTAATCTCCTTTGCCAACACCCTCATAGACACATGCAGGAACAATACTTTGCAGACTTCAATCCAATCAAGTTGACACTCAATGTTAACCATTATAAGTCCACCCCTTTTCAACTTGAACCCATATACATCTCCTGAAATTATATATATATATAAAATCTTCAAATAATTACACCTAGCATAATAGAGCTATCCTTTGTATAACTGGAAACACACCAATCCCCAACCTAAGTGTTACTACATAAAGTAACAATAGTTAAATGCTGTTATGAAATCAATGACTCTTATGTCACATGATAAAGAAAAAAGAAAGGAAATAAAATGAAGACATTTTCTTAGTACAAGTGTATACATGCACAAACATGTTCTTAACAAAATAAGGAAGAAACACTCATGACAATTATAGTCCTTGTTTCTGCAACTGGCCACATGGCCATAGCTGGTATTGATAACTACTTTCTTCTACTGCCCATTCTGTATTCCCTTTGCCTTCAGCAAGCAACTCAGCAGGTCGTGGTTTTTACCTGGTAGAGTGTCCCAAACCTTTATTCCTGAAGAGTCTGGACCATTTATAGTCTTGCCTGGATTGGGCTGTTGTAGTTTCCATTTGACCTTAACCACAGGGCATGGTAATACCAAGAGATGCCCTAAGGGGTCTCCTTTATTCCATGCATACTATTCCCTACCTCCATTGTGGAGTAGTAGACTGGTTTCATCTCGATAGTCGGGGTCAATTACCCCAGCAAACACTGTAACTCCCTTCTTAGCCTGTTGACTTAGAGCTAGGAGGAGCCCAAAGTGGCCAGGTGGCAATCTTAACTTCCAGTTTAATGGAATTGTTGTTGTGTCTCGTGGTGGCAGCATTCCTCCCTCTGGAATTAAGACCGCTAGGCCAGCAGAACGTAATGTCATGGGAACAGGAAGCAAAAATTCTTCTAGTAGGTTACTAGGGGTGATGGTGAGTGGTGCCACTTCCACTTTCACCACTTGATTCCTGGACCCATGAATCCTGGCTATGAGAGGAAGCAGTACCATATATTGGACAGTGATTCAGAGCATACACAGCCTTCTGGAGAACTTTGCCCCATCCCTGTAAGGCCATTCACCATTCTGTCAATCCAGCTGCTTCAGGATGATGGGGAACACTATGAAACTAAACAAGCCTTTCAACCTGCTATACAATCAGGTTTGCTCCCTCATAAAACGCTGAAATGACGGGCCTTTGATTACAGACATCTTAAGATTTTATGCAAGTATCCAAAATGTCCAACTTATGATTGTATGGGGGTGACTGTAAGACTCCTGTGTTTCTGAAATGCAACTTCTAATTCATGAACTACATTTATACCAAGTATTTCTTAGAATAGCTCATAAGCACATGAAATCAAATTCCATAAAACCATGGGTTTTGTATGGCACTTAATTAAGGAAACTGAGACAGCTTTCAGTGGCAAGTAAAGCGATTTCAGAAATCTAATTTTGATTCTCCTCAAAATTAGAAAGAGGAGAAAACTGTTCTTGTGTGTCTACTCTGTGTCAGGCACACTGGGGCCTCAGGAAGTGAATGAGCTTCAGAATCAGGGGACATGGTTTATAACACTGACTTTTTAGCTATTGGGCCTTGCATAAAACTGTTTAAGATTTCTGAGCCTTAGGATCTTTAACTATAAAAATGGAAAAAAATAATGTCAAACTCCCGGGTTTGTTGCGTGAATTAAATTAGATAACCTATGAAATGTGACTGGGATATAACAGACACTTGATAAGCATTATGCCCCTTCTTCGCCAGTTACCTCAACTAACCTGCCCAACTACCTGGTAGGCAAGTAATGTTAGCACATCACAAACAAAACTAGGAGACTGAATTTCAGAGTTTCAGCAATTTGCTCAAGCTCAGGTAATTGGTAAGTGGCCTGTTTGGAATTTTACCAAGATTGGCCTAACTCTCACTTCCCAGTCCTTTCCTGTCAGCCTTTCTGTCTCTGGAATAAGACCTCAAATGCCACTGTTCAGTGGTAGTTTATCAACTCATAAGATTTATGTCATTATGCATAGCATTAAATATATAATTATCTTTTTCACATTCTTTCTCTATAGGCATAGGGAGATACTATGTAAGTATCATTCTCTTTTCTGAATTACCAACAAATTACTTTAAGGTGGATGTTTATAATAAAATGATAAGAATATGACTTATTATGTGATTTTAATATTAGACATTTTACTCTATTATCACTCTATGATCTTTGAAATTATAAACACTTCATTCCATGAATGTGGATAGATATCTTACAAAGATAACTCTAATTAAAATAGGTGTCCCAAGATAAAACATAAAGACAAGATTTAATTTAATTTTTATTTGACTGGTTTCAGAATACATACTACTTAGGCTCGCCAGGCATACATTCATGAAAATAAATACCTAAAATACAAGACAGCATGGGAATAATTCCTATTTTTGAGTTTGAAGAAGCCATTACGGGCTAGAGTAAATTGGGAAAGATTCGTGGAAGGGATTGAACATGGTTCGGTCCCTAATGCAGGATTTGCAAAAATGGAGAGAAAGGAAAAGTCCCAGTTGGTAGGAATTAAATAAGCTAAAACATATGTCATATTTTTGGAGAAATGTTTTCAGCTACTGTTGAGACACATTTAAGAAGATGTTAGGGCCATGTTATTGACAATTTTGTGGAGGCAATAAATAACAAATGAAACAAATTTTTATATTTATTTTTGAAATAGTGTTTCATGTGTCCTGCTCGAATGGGAATGTTACATCAACCATTTACGCTTCCTCAATTCCCAATTGCTCTTCAAAACATCTTACTCTAGTCTCTATCCCCTCCATTCACTACTCATACGTCTCATGTAGTTAGCAGTGGCCTCCTATTTGCCAAACTCAATGGACATTTTTTATTTCCATCTTTCTGCTCTATTTGACATTTTTCCTCATTCATTCACTCCTTTTGAAGTTTTATTTTCTTGGCTTGCATGATGATATTCCCTTCTGATTTTTTTCGGCCTTCTGATAATCCCATTTCTTTTTCTGTGTGGTAATTTCATCTGTCCACTGCATAAGTGTTAATTTTCTTAGAGTTATATCCTCAGCCTGTTCTCATCATTTTATACTCTCTCTGTTGTTTTATATATGACATATATCCTGATGAGTTCTGATCTCCATATATAGTCCTGGCCTCTCACCTGAGATTTTGACTGATACATCAAGTTCCCCTATAAACATCTCCCCTTCACTGGTCCATGGAACTTCAAGCTCTACTCGCTCTAAATTGGATTGATTCCCTTCAACTTCCTTTCCCCAAATCTGGTTTCTTACCTACTTCAACTGATAGAGTCACCATTCATTCAAGTCACTCAAGTTAAAAATCTCAGTAACATCCTATGCTTTCTTCTCTCCCCCTTCCCTTCATTCCAATTGTTCAACAACTTTTTTTTCTGATTTTACATTTAAAATATTTTTAAAATAGTGAAAATGATAGCAGATAATATTTTTGAAAATGTACTACATGCAAGGTATGGTGCCAAGAATTTAAAAAGTATTCACTCATTTAATTTTCATACTACAGGTACTATTTTTCCCATTTCACTTATGGGGAAAATGGAGCTTAGGAAGGTTCATTGTCTTGCCGTATGTCACACAAATATTATTTGGTAAAGCTGTTATTTAAATACAAATGTTTACATTCCAAATTCTGTATTCTTAAACATAAGAGTAGCATTTATTGCTTCTATCTCTACTCCTGTATCGTATTTTAAGTTTTTTTTGTGTTTTATGTGGACAATTGCGATAGCTGCTTAGCTGGCATTCATCATATCTCTAATCTTGTTTCACTCAAATCAGCTTCCACACAGCCAATGAAGATTCTATTTCACTTGCAAATCTCATCATCCCACTCCTCTGCTTAAAATCCTTCATTGGATCCTCATAAGTTTCAGTATAAATACCCGTTTTTAAGCATACTAAACAAAACTCTCCATGATGTAGTCTTGTGCTTAATTTTCACCTTGAGGTCTCATTCATCCCTGGGTCATAGTTTACGCTTCAGAGATATCATATCGCTTGCAGTTTTCTACTATACAGCATGCTGGTTTTAGTTTCTGCAAATTCATTCATATTTTTTTTATAGTGGAGCCTTGCTCTTTGCCATTCTATTTACATAGCATGATTAAATTCCACAGAATCCTTGTGACTCAGCTCAGGTTCCTCTACGTGTGTGTGTGTGTGTGTGTGTGTGTGTGTGTGTGTATAAAATATTTGAGTAGGAAAAAAATATGATAACAAATATTTTGAGATGATTAATTAAAATTTATAATGAAAAATGGAAGGCAGTTAAAGTAGTAAAATCAGCTAGGAGAACCAGAACATTGAATTAAGACCAAAATAAGGGATAAGGGCCAGGACTAGGGTAGTAGAGGTGGGAATTGAAAATAGGGACTGACGAATGAGATGGTGGAGGGGATCAAGTAGAGTATATTTTCTAGAACAACTCCAAAATTGAAGGCAGTTGACTAGAAATTAGCAATTGGGGTTTGAACTACGATAATCAGTAGTGTAAGTTCTGTAAAGAAGTAGGAGTTTAGGAGATGGAGAACAAATGTGTAGATGTTTTACATGTAAAGATGGTAAAACTCTAATTCCTTTTAACTGTGGGACAAAAGGGTGAGAAGATGGGTGTGGGGATTAAATACTTTGAAATGTAGAAAATAGTATATGATAAAGCTATTATATTATGTTGGTGCAAAAGTAATCGTGGTTTTTGCCATTAAAAGTAATGGCAAAATTACTTTTAATAATTACTTTTGCACCAACCTAATATCATAAGTAAATGGATATTTAGCAGAGTTTAACATATGATGGGGAATAGTCTGAAGTTAAAGGCAGCAGTACGACTACATATTTACATTTCATCATCACTATATAGTTTGGTGGAAGTATCCAACTATGATTGACTGATTAATAAGCAAAGAGTTTCTTCAGCTATAATTCAATTTGGATATTATATTTCTCAAAAATAACTTGTACTTGTTATTTAATTGTTGGTAATCGATCCTTTTCTGACTATAAAATAGCATAAATTAATTGTAGAACGTTTGAAAAATACAGATGAATAGATATAATAGAGAAGAAAAATAGAAATTACCTATAATCCTACCAACTCAATGATAATAAATGTTACTTCAGTGCATATTCTTTCAATCTTTTTTCTGTGTGCTCATTTTTTTATTTTATTAAATACTCTTCTCAAATAAGATGTTTGATAGCTATATAATATTGCATCACATAGATATTCTATAATACATTTAGATATCCAATATTAATGAATGTTTTTATTTTTATGCTATTATAAACAAACTATAATGAACCTTCTTGAACGTAAATCTCTTTGTGCACCAATCCAACAGCCAACAGTGTAATTCACAAAGAAAACACTGGAGGCAATACCATTAAAATCTATAATAAACTAAGAACACTATTTGTTTAAAATTGTTTTAGACATTTCATTTAAAACAATAGTACAGGGGAAAAGAATAAATATTAAAAAGAAAAATATAGTGCTATTTATTGTTTATAATGATCTTCCACCAAGAAACTCCAAGAAAAACTTCTGGTAGTATAAAGAGGAACAGCTTTTATTTTTTACTTTTTTGTTTATTATTATTATTATTATTTTGAGATGGAGTCTCACTCTGTCACCCAGGCTGGACTGCAGTGGTGCAGTCTCGGCTCACTGCAGGCTCAACCTCCCAGGCTCAAGCTATTTTACTGCCTCAGCTTCCCAGGTAGCTGGGACTACAGGTGTGCACCACCATGCCCAACTAATTATTTTAGTTTTTGTAGGGACAAGGTCTCACTATATTTCCTCGGCTGGAAGAATAGCTTTTAAAAGTCAGCTTTCATGATGTGTAGTAAAGTCAGTAATTCTACTTCCAGAAATTTATTGTACAGATAAATAAGAAAAATATTTAAAAGCTACTGAGTTTTAAAAGATATTTTTATACTATCTCATCAGTTATCAATACTCTAATGGATAATCTATCATTATTAAATACCTTTGTTTTTATATAATAATTGCTTTTTGTAGAAAAGTAATTTTACAGAGAAATTCAGTTTACAAAGTTTAGACTTATAAATTTTTAATTATATTTTATGCCTAACTGGAAAGTAATGCTTAATTAATAAAGTGTTTTTCAAGACACATGATATTTTCATCTTTCTTTTTGTGATTTTTTTCCTCTGTGTCAACTCTACACATTTTTTTACTGAGGTATGAAATAACACATCAACTAATTTTCTCAAGATTTGAGACTTTTGTTTCTAAAATTAAACTAAATTGTGCCTTTTTCTAAGTGTTTAACTGTGCCATGGCACCATTCAGAAGAATAAAAGTCTGCCCAATTTATTGTGACTTTTGCTGCATAATTTCTATGTAGATTAAACAGGTTTATAATTCACTTGTTCTTAGACTTCATACATATAATTAGTTATTTGTCATTTATATACTTCAAAATCACTGCTTCAGAGAAATAATGTAGAAGCATCATGGAGGTTATGGCTTTCTATGTACATATAAGATCTTTATATTTGAGGATCATATTTAAAGACTAAAAAATTATAATGTAGTTGACTCATATATTCAAAATTGTGATAGAGAAGACATTTTCAGCTTACAATTTGCTCTAGAAGATAATATCAACTTACTACAGATATGTAGAGGTAACTTTTAACCTTATGTTAATCAAATTCAACATATTGAAATATTTGTTTCCTATGCTGCATATGGGCAGTGAAACAAATAAGCAATTATACACTGAGGATTCTTTAGCATTTTCCCATTTTGTTTTAATTTAGAGTACAGAAGACTTCACCTTCTGTCACTATTAAAGTAACAGAAACAAACTGAATCAAGAGTGGCCCAATATATTAACCACTTTGATAAAAGTGACCTTTTATTTGATCAACATCTAGACCAGAGATTCACAACACTGGCTGTGCATTAAAATTGCATCTGGAGGTCAGAATCTATCCTAAGAAATTATAATAGAGGTCTGAGTTGACTAGCTATCTTTGTTTTTTATCAGCCTGACAGGTGATTTGTATGAGCAAACAAGGATGATAATCACTGAACATAAACATACATGCATCCATTAATTGAGTGCTTATCCACATATTTGAAATATTGCCCATTAATAACCTTATACTCACTAGACTGAGTATTTGAAAGGCAAACACAATGCCTTTATTAGCTTTGTAACCCTAGTAACCAGCTTGGTTTTCAGCACATAGGTTCTCAGGAAAATTAATTACTTAATTAATTATGGTCATATGAACTCATTACATTAATGAAAAATCATGGCATTTGTTAGATTTGTAGGTAGTGACAAACAAAATGTTTGTGAAATTCCTTTTTAAATATCAAACACAAAACCACTTTGGAACAAATTTTTATTACTCTTTTACTCTTTTTTTTCAAAGGATATATCACTTGAGGAAAACAAAAAATAATTTTTGCTAGAAAGATATTTTCACCAATTTTCTTTATCCAGTCTATCACTTTTCTTTATCCAGTCTATCACTGATGGGCATTTAGGTTGATTCCATGTTTTGCTATTGGCAGATACCCTAGGCAATGCCATTCAGGACATAGGCATGGGCAAAGATTTCATGATGAAAATGAGAAAAGCAATTGCTACAAAAGCAAAAATCAACAAATGGGATCTAGTTGAACAAAAGAGCTTCTGCACAGCAAAACAATCAAGTAAACAGAAAACCTACAGAATGGAAGGAAATTTTGCAAACTATGCATCCAATAAATGTCTAATATCCAGCCTCTATAAGAAACTATAAGCCTCTGTAAGGAACTAATTACCAAGAGCAAACAAACAACGCCATAAAAAAGTGGGTAAATGAAATGAACAGACACTTCTCAAAAGAAGACTTACATGTGGCCAACAATCATTTGAAAAAAATCTCAACATCACTGATCACTAAAAATTGCAAATCAAAACCACAATGAGATAGCAACTCACACCAGTCAGAATGGCTATTATTACAAAGTCAAGGCCAGGTGTGGTGGCTCACGCCTGTAATCCCAGCACTCTGGGAGGCCGAGGCAGGTGGATCAACTGAACTGGCCACGATGAAACCTGTCTCAATTAAAAAACACAAATTACTGGCATGGTGGACTGTCCATAACCAGGTACTTTGGAGGCTGAGGTTGTGGAGAAAAAGGAATTCTTATATACTATTCATGGGAGTATAAATTAGTTCAGTCACTGTGGAAGACAGTGTGGAAATTCCTCAAAGACCCAAAGACAGAAATACCATTCAACCCAGCAATCCCATTACTGGGCATATACCCAAAGGAATATAAATTATTCTATTATAAAGACACGGTTATGTAATTCTAAAACAAATTGTACAAAACACTCAAGATAAAATAGAAAATAGCACATTATTAAAGCTATTTTATTTTAATAAGAGTTATTTTTACACAGTCCTCTTCAGAACAAGCTATTTGAAATGTTTTGCTCCAAAATGTGTATCCATTAAAGTGGAGTCAAAATTTGATTGCTCTCAGCCAACATACTTTATTGGAAAAAGTGTGTTTAAAATGGTAAAGAAAAGATAAAAGATAAAAAGGTAAAGGATTGTGAAGAATTCAATGCTGCTATCTGCATGTACTTTGTAAAAATATCAATCTCTCCTTCCTGATCCTCTGTCTCTGTCACATTTCGTGGCTCATATGTTAATATGTACCACCTTCTAAACACTTCAGTCATGAGAGACCCAGCTTAATGCACCCAATTGAAGATCCATTAAAAATATATATGGCATCTTCTGTGTTGAAAGGATTCTCTTAAAGATCTTACAGTGGTTTGCTGATTTAAAAATATCTCCCTGTTATAACAAAAGAAGATGTAAGCATTTATTATGGCTTGCTGACTTCAAAGGAGAGCAATTCAGGCTAAAAATTTTTTATTTAAATTTAGCTTCTTTTAGATGCCTCCCTAGATTCAAAATCTTATCGGCATTGCCTAATAAGTAGTTGAAACTTTCAGTTCAACAGAGACCTCGGAAATCGATATATCACATCAGTGTTTTATTTTGTCTATAAACGTGGCATATTAAATTATTGAGTTGTCTGATTTTTTTCTCAGATGTATTGAGGTATAATGCGCAAATCAAAACTACATTCAAGTTGTACAACCTGATATTTTGATATACCTATACATTGTGAAATGATTACCACTATCAAGCTGATTAACAAATCCATAACCTCATAGTTACCTTTTTTGTGTGAGATTGAGATGGACTCTCTTAACAAATTTCAAGTACTCAATACAGTGTGATTAACTATAGTCATCATGCTGTACGTTAGGTCTCCAGAACTTTAGATTCCCTGTTTTGTAACACCTGCTTTAGGCTTGCTGAGGGTCATTGTCCAGTAGTAGTCAGCATTTTAAGCCAATTTCATTAAGATACGATATTTATGATATACATTTTTTGTAGCATCAGCCAGTGAAAGAAAGTATCTCAACTAATCTGAAAGGATTGCTAATAAGCATCTTAGCCTTTCTATCTCTGATTTCACTACAGGTATCACCATGATAAAATTTTTCTTTACCTGAAGCAATTAAAAATAAAAACACTGTGTTTCCCTGGTTGGGCCTTTTTAGTTCCCAGTGAAGGCCACCTATGGTGGATAGAGAAGAAATATACATTCCACACAAAATATCTTACTATTTGAACCTGGTAATTCGCATATGCAGTGAAATGTTACCGCAAGAAAGCTTCAGTTTTCATGGGTAAAAATATTTATCCACATATTTAAGCACGTTTATAATTCTTCATACAAATATTCACAAAAACAAAAAAGACCATTTTCTCCAGCTTCAGATACACACCATTTGACTTCGGAAAATAAGTTACATCCTTTTGTTTGTTGATTGGCTTGTTTTTAGGCCATCCAACCCCCTCAAGATAAGTTACATTCTAATGTGGGCATGTTTGAAATCTTACAGGATGATCTGCAAGTATAGAAAAACATTCAAGAAGAAAAATTTGGAAAGATATTTATATCAGATCACATTTTCCAATATGATTGTCTACTTGGTAAAGTTCAGCAGTGTCAAATTCCCATTGTTTTCTGTGAAAGTATCTCATTATTATTTAAAATTTCATATTTTACCTTATTCACTAAACTATAAATATAATTGGTTCCATTAATAATATATGGCAGATTAGCTAGCTTTTTTATATTATTCATCATTATGAGATAAAATTCATAAGACCCTATCAAAATAGTTCAATATATACCTCATATGACTGTTAGTAATTTCCAACTTATTTGAGAAAATCTAAAAGCAGAACCAAAACTAGCACAATTTGGAAGAATTTGAAACTATATTTTCTTTCATAAATTTTAAATTATCTGAATTTCAAACATAAAATTTTATGTTTACAAATTCTGGAGATATTTATTTGGAATTAAAATTACAAAATGCCAAGGGATTGGATATTTATCCAGTCTGATAAATGTTAGGTCCTTTATTGCTGCTACATATGTCTAGCCACTTAAATAATTGTATTCAATTAAATCCACTTTTCATGTCCAGGGATAGTTCTATTCCCCTGTTATTTCTATCAAGAAATAAATATCCTATCATTTTATTTTTATTTTTTATTCTTATGGGTATATAGTAAGTGTGTATAATTATGGGCTACATGAGATAGTTTGTTACAGGCATGCATTGTGTAACAATCACATCAGGGTAAATGGGGTATGCTCACCTCAAGCATACATCCTTCGTGTGTGTTACAAACAACCCAATTATACTTTTTTGGTTATTTTAACCTGTATGATTAAATTATTATTGACTATAATCCCTTTGTTATGCTATCAAGTACTAGGTCTTATTCATTCTTTCTAACTATATTTTTGTATCCATTAATCATCCCCACTTACCCCCTCTCCCCAACTTACCACCCTTCCAGCCTCTGGTAACCATTCTTCTATTCTCTATCTCCATGAGTTCAATTGTTTTCATTTTTAGCTCCCACAAATAAGTGAGAACATGTGAAGTTTGTCTTTCTTTGTTCTTTTTCCTTACTATATCTTTGTCTATTCTGAGTCTCTTGTGGTTCCATATGTATTTTACTTTTTTTTTCTACTTCTATAAAGAATATCATTGGTATTTTGATAGAGATTGCACTGAATCTGTAGATTTCTGTGGGTGATGTGGACATTTTAATAATATTGATTCTTCAATCCATGAACATGGAGTATTTTTCCATTTTTTTGGTATTGTCCTTAATCTCTTTCATCAGTGTTTTATAGTTTTTATTATAGAGATCTTTAACTACTTTAAATTAGTTCATTGATATTTAATTTTATGTGTGACTATTGTAAATGGGATTACTTTTTTATTTCTTTTTCTCATTGTTCACCATTGGCATATAGAAATGCTACTGATTTTTGTATGTTGATTTTGTATCCTCAGCTTTGCTGAATTTATCAGTTCAAACGGTTTTTTTGCTGGACTCCTTAGTTTTTTCCAAAGATAATATCATACCATCTGCAAACAGGGATAATTTGACTTCTTCCTTTCCACCATAGATGCCTTTTATATCTTTCTCTTGTCTAGTTTGTCTAAGTAGAACTTCCAGTACTATGTTGAATAATAGTGGTGGAATTGGCCATTCTTGCCCCATTTCTGATCTTAGAGGAAAGGCTTTTAGATTTTTCCCCATTTAGTGTGATGGGTCTGTCATATACAATTTTTATTATGTTCAGGTATATTTTTTCTATTCCTAGTTTATTGAAAGTTTTTATGATGAGGTGATGTTGCATTTTATCAAATGTTTATTCAGCATCAACCAAAATGATTATATGGTTTCTGTTCTTCATTCTCTTGATGTGATATATCACCTTAAAGATTTATGTATGCTGAACCATTCTTGTATTCCAGGGATAAATCCCACTTGGTCACGATGATCGATCTTTTTAATGTGTTTTTGAGAAAATCGAGGTGGGGGGGGGGAAATGGCAGATAGGAGACAGGGATAATGTATAACTCCCACATGGACAGACAGAAGAGTGTGTGGGGACTCACACTGTGATCTTTTGCTTCAAGAACCCCCACAGGAACATACCAGGAAAACTGAAAGAATTCACAGATCCTTTGAAGGAAGCAACACACTGCTGCAAATTCCACAAAACAGGAGAAAAACTGTGTGTTCCCAAAGTGTGAGAGGGGGAAAGGAAAACCTACCTTCGATCACACATCCTGACTGGGGAATCTGAAAATCCAGATCACAAGAAGATTTAACTTACCTAGAAATGAAATGGATTTAGGAAGTCACATGATGTATAAAAGTAGAAGTAGCAGTGGGAAGTGCCTTGTATGCACTCCCAGTCTCCACCTCTAACCTAGAAAGGCCATCACTGACTATATCTCACAGGGGCCCTCAGGAAAGGCAGCCAGAGGAATTGGGGAGGGATTATGGGGTGAAGGAGGCTCCCAAATGAAATTGGTAGTGGTTTTGACTGGGCACACATTTTCTTGAGTCCAGTCTGGGGTATGGGAGGGAGCTGATGCATATACAAGCAAGTGCGGGAGTACAGGAGCTGCTGCTGATGGAGAGGGCAGACAGGGAAAGGCAAGGTCCTAAAGCCATGCTTGCTTTCTCAGTGGAGTAGCTCATGGCTTGTGGCAAGGTCAGAGCAGGGGCATTGCATGAATGAGAGACTGGCCTCGCCAACTGCATGGGAGCTGGGTACGGCTTCTTGCTACTGGCTATCTCCCACTTCCCTGGTGAACTATACTGCACAGCAGAGGCGGCCAGGATTGCCTATGGAACATAACCCCATTGGCCTGAGAACCACCTCACCCCATGCTCCACAGTGGTCATGGCAAGCCCTCCCCAAGGAGAGTCTGCACCCAGACCCACCAAACCTGCTCCCACATGACAGTATTTCCATAACTACCCTGATAGCTGAACACAAAACACAGAAACTCATGGCAGCTTTATGGCCCCACCCAACACCTGAGAAACCAAAATACTTACCAGGACCATCTTAGAGTAAGCTTAGAGCCCTTAACTACTATCTCAGCTAGTGGTATCTTGAAAGTGCCACCTCTTAGCTGGAGGCCAACCAATCAGGCCATTGCAGCAACTCAGGACAGAATAAACCTGATCCCAAGAAGGAGAAGACAACACCTAATTTCACTGCCTGCAACATCCTGGCTAACCAGAGGTCCTGAGTGTGTCCATGTGACAACTTCATCACTAGCATAACCAGCAGTCAAGAAAGCCAGCATACTAAACATATTAACAACAAAGAGCTCTCGCAGAGTCTACTTTGCTTCTCTGCCACCTCTACCAGGGCAGGTGCTGGTATCCACGACTGGGTGACCTGAATACAGATCACATCACAGGACACTTTGCAGACATCCTGCAGCATCAGCCCAGAGCCTGGTAGCCTCACTCAGTGGCTAGACCCAGAAGAGCAATAACAATCACTGCAGACCAGCTTTCAGGAAGTCTCATCTCTAGGGGAAGGGGGAGAGCACAACATGAAGGAATCACACTCCAGGACAAGAAAATCTGAACAGCAGGCCTTAAGTTTCATACCTCTCCACTGAAATAGTCTACCCAAATGAGAAGAAACCAGAAAAGTAATCCTGTTATAGAACACGGTTCTATAGCACCCCCAAAAGATCACACCAGATCCCCACGAATGGATCCAAACCAAGAAGAAATCTCTGAATTGCCAGATAAACAATTCAGAAGGTAGATTATTAAGCTACTCAAGGAGATACCACAGAAAGGTGAAAACCAACTTAAAGAAATTAAAAAACAATATAGGGTATAGATGAACAATTCTCGAGAGAAATAGATATCACAAAGAAAATACAATTACAACCTCTGGAAATGAAAGACACACTTAGAGAAATGCAAAATGTAGTGGAAAGTTTCAACAGTAGCATAGAACACATAGAAGAAATAACTTTAGAGCTCAATGAAAAGGCTTTCAAATAAACCCAATCACACAAAGACAAAGAAAATATTTTTTAAATGAACAAAGACTCCAAGAAATTTTTTATTATATTAAATGACCAAACATAAGAATAACTGGTGTTCCTGAGAAAGAAGAGAAATCTAAAAGTTTGGAAAACTTATTTGAGCGAATAATTGAGGATAACTTCCCTGGTCTTGCTAGAGATCTAGACATCCAAATACAAGAAGCTCAAAGAACACCGGGGAAATTCATTGCAAAAAGATCACCACCTAAGCATGTAGTCATCAGGTTATCTAAAATCAAGACAAAGGAAAGAATCTTAAGAGCTGTGAGACAAAAGCATCAGATAACCTATAAAGGAAAACCTATCAAATTAACAGCAGACCTCTCAGCAGAAACCTTACAAGCCAGAGGGGATTGAGGTCCCATCTTTAGCCCCCTGAAACAAAATAATTGCTAGCCAAAAAGTTTGTATCCAGCAAAACTAAGCTTCACAAATGAAGGAGATATAAAGTTGTTTTCAGACAAACAAGTGCTGACTACTAAGCCAGCACTACAAGAAATGCTAAAAGGAGTTCTACGTCTTGAAGCAAAACCTTAAAATACACCAAAATAGAAATACCTTAAAGCATAAATCTCACAGGGCCCATAAAACATTAATGCAACAGCAAAAATGCAAGGTATTAAAGCAACAACTAACATGATGAGTAAAACAATACCTCACATCTGAATACTAACACTGAAAGTAAATGGCCTAAATGCTCCACTTAAAAGATACAGAACGGCAGAATGGATAAAAATCCACCAACCAAGTAGCTGCTGTCTTCAAGAGACTCACTAACACATAAGGACTCACATAAACTTAAGGTAATGGGGTGGAAAAAAACATTCCATGCAAATGGAAACCAAAAGCAACTAGGAGTAGCTATTCCTATATCAGACAAAGCAGAATTTAAAGCAACAATAGGAAGAAAAAACAAAAAGGGGTATTATATAATGATAAAAGAAATAGACCAACAGGAAAATACCACAATCATATATACGCACCTAACACTGGAATTTTCAAATTTATAAAACAATTACTACTAGACCTAAGAAATTAGATAATGAGATAGATGGCTACAAAATAATAGTACAGGACTTCAATACTCCACTGCCAGCACTAGACAGGTCATCAAGACAAAAAATCAAAAAATAAACAATGAAATTAAACCATAGTCTAGAACAAATGGACTTGATGGATATTTGCAGGACATTTCCCCAATCACTGCAGACTATACATTTTTTCTCAGCACATGGAATATCCTCCAAGATAGACCATGTGATAGGTCACAAAACAAGTCTTAATAAATTTAAGAAAAAAATTATATCAAGTATCCTCTCAGACCACAGTGGAATAAAACTGGAAATCAACTCCTAAAGGAATCCTCAAAACTATACAAATACATGAAAACTAAATAATCTGCTCTTGAATTATCTTTGGGTCAACAATGAAATTTAAAAATTCTTTGAGCTGAATGATAATAGTAACACAACTTAACAAAACCTCTGGGATACAAAAAAAGCAGTGCTCAGAGGAAAGTTCATAGCATTAAATGCCTACATCAAAAAGTCTGAAAGAGCACAAATAGACAATCTAAGGTTGCACCTCAAGGAACTAGAGAAACAAGAACAAACCAAATCCAAAACCAGCAGAAGGAAAGAAATAACGAAAACCAGAGCTGAACTAAATGAAATTGAAACAAAAATACAATAGATAAATGAAACAAGGAGCTGCTTCTTTGAAAAGATAAACAAATGGATAGACTGTTAGTGAAATTAACCAAGAAAACAATAGAGAAGATCCAAATAAGCTCAATTAGAAATGAACCAGGAGATACTACAGCCAATACACAGAAATACAAAACATCATTCAAGGTTACTATGAACGCATTTTTGTACAAAAACTAGGAAATCTAGAGGAGATGGATACATTCCTGAAAATATGCAAACCCTCCCATGTTAAATCGGGAAGAAATAGAAACTCTGGACAGACCAATAACAAGTAGCAAGATTGAAACTATAATAAAAAATTGCCAACAAAAAGAAGTCCAGGACCAGATTCACAGCTGAATCCTATTGGACATTCAAAAAAGAATTGGTACAAATTTTTACTGAAATTATACTCAAAGACAGAGAAAGAGGGATTCCTCCCTAAATCATTCTATGAAGTGTCACCCTAATACCAAAATCAAGAAAGGACGTAACAAAAAAAGAAAACTACAGACCAATATCCCTGATGAACATAGATGCAAAAATCCTCAACAAAATAATAGCTAACTGATTCCAACAGCATATCAAAAAGATAATCCACCATGATCACGTGGGTTTTATACCAATGATGCAGGGATGGTTTAACATACACAAGTCAATAAATGTGATACATCACATAAACAGATTTAAAAACAAAAATCACATGATTTTCTCAATAGATGCAGAAAAATATTTGACAAAATCCAGCATCCACTTATGATTAAAATCCTCAGCAAAATTGGCATACAAAGGACATATCTCAAGGTAATAAAAGCTATCTGTGACAAACACATAGCCAGCATTATGCTAAATGGGGAAGGGTGGAAAGAATTTCCCCTGAGAACTGGAACAAGATGAGGATGTCCAGTTTTACCACTTCTCTTCAAAATAGGACTGGGAGTCCTACCAGAACAATCAGACAAGAGAAAGAAATCAAGGTGCATCTATATTGATTAAGAGGAAATCAAACTGTTGCTGTTCACTGATGATATTATTGTATACCTAGAAAACCCTAAAGATTTATCCAAAACACTCCTAGATTTGATAAATGAATTCAATAAAGTTTCAGGATACAAAATCATTGTACACAAATCAGTAGCATTGCTATACTCCAACAACAACCAAGCTAAGAAACAAATCAAGAACTCAATCCCTTTTACAGCAGCTGCAAAAAACAAAAACAAAAACAAAAACAAAACAAAACAAAAAACACCCTTAGGAATATAACTAACCAAGGAGGTCAAAGATCTCCACAAGGAAAACTACAAAACACTGCTGAAAGAAATCATCAACAACACAAATAGAAACACATCCCATGCTCATGGATGAGTAGAATCAATATTGTGAAAATCACCACACTACCAAAAGCAATCTACAGATTCAGTGCAATTCCCTTCAAAGTACCATCATCATTCTTCACAGAACTAGAAAAAAACTATCCTAAAATTCATATGAGATTATAAAAACACCCTGCATAGCCAAAGCAAGACTAAGCAAAAATAACCAAACTTGGAGGCATCACATTACCAGACTTCAAGCTACACTACAAGGCTATAGTTACCAAAACAGCATAGTACTGGTATGAAAATAGGCATGTAGACCAACAGAACAGAACATGTATCAGGTGGGATGTGATTATTGAGGAGAGACACATCATTTTGTATTTGTGGACCTTCTGGGTCTCAGTTTCTTTATCTAAAAAAATGAATGTGTATTAGTTTTGGAAGTTGTGCAATAAATTACCACAAACTTAGAAGCCTAAAACTACTAATTTATTATCCCACAGTTCTGTAGGTCAGAAGTTTAGGCAGGCTTGGCTAGGTTCATTGCCTAGAGTCTCCATTATTATTTTTTATGATTTTTAATCTCCTAGGCTAAGCTTCCTTTTTGGGAAGAAAAGTAGTTTATTTTTGCTGGAATTTCTCTCTGTGATGTTTTCATCTTGAGGAGCTCAAGTATAAAAGTGTTGCGCATTTACTGAGTAATATTACAAGCAGAATGCCACATATTATTAATTGAAATTCTGTTTCAAATGTTTATATTAAGTAGAATTTTTCCAATGCAGTGTATATGTGCTAAACCTCTAGGGAGAATATGCTTTTTTTGCACCTAAACATTCGATGATATGAGGAGAAGCACATCTTAATAATGATACATAACAATAAGTTAGGTGTAGACTAAGATGTTGATTGAGAGACAGTGTACTTGCTCTAAAATCTGTTTCAGGAACATTGCTATGAGGATATTTACTGCAAAAAAAAAGTGGTTTTTTTCACATTTTTAACTAATAGTGGAATTTTCACTTTTAATAAAGGGAAATTACAAATTATTTCAGGGAATTTTTGTTTTATTAAGCCTCCTGGTAAATCAGACTGATTTTTATGGGCTTGTGTGTGCTGTTTTTAAAACATTTTTATGAGCACATGATAAATGCCTACTAAAACAACCACTGGTGTTCTAGCTCTCTCTCTCTCTCTTTTCAAATATCATGAAGAATTCTCCACAGAATAGCATTTAGGATGATGTAGACTTACGAGGTAAATGCATGTACCATCAGTACTTTTCCTTGGGGCAGTCTAGCTAGGATGTCACCCACAGGAGGGGATACAAACCTTGCAGGATATGGAAAAAAAAAGAAGACTATAAAATTAAGGAATACAAAGGAACACATTACTGTTTAATTCAGTAGAGATCTGTAATTCTGCACTGCTCAGGTGCAGATGAAAACTACTCAGGTCAGAATCAAGTTTTTTCTATAAGAGACAGCTCTATAAATAATGAGCTGTTTGTTTCTATAAGAGACAGCTCTATAAATAATGAGCTCTTCTCGGGTTAGCCAATCACTACCAATTGCCTGTTTAAAATGTCAGAATTGTCAAGGTCAATTGGTGTTAAGCCAATGGCAGCACTGACCTAGTGTCACACACAGTCTCTAAATTAAATTTTAAGTCTCACAAAAGGATTATCTTTGTTTCTAGAGACAATATTTGAATCAACAATGTTTTGGGTACTTCCGTGAAAGTGATGCGGGTTGACTGAAGTTTAAAAGATGTAGACAATTGTCCATTAAAGCAATTACATTAATGCATCAGGCTGATTTGAAATCAGTATTGAAGTAGAGTCAGAATATTTCCGTATTTTTTCTTTGTCATAACATCCTCACTAAAGCTTTTGGAAATTGCTGTTTTCAATGCACTTTTCACTCCACAACCAGGACAGAAAGAGTGAAGTAGTGGGAAAAAGAGAACCTTATCAGAAAGAGAAAGAAATAACCATTAGAAAGTTGTTCAAAATGTATTATTTAATGAAATTGTCTTTCTTCTGTTACTTGTCTGTTTTCATATGCCCTTGTCACATTCTTAGGTATTTCAATAATAAAAAAAATTATCTTGATAAAAAAAGAAAGAAAAAGAAAAAGAATGAAGTTTAGGTTTAATAAAAATTACTTTTTTGATAAAAATTACATTTATGAGTTAAAAGAACAAAGTATGTTTCCTCTAAAAGAAGTTGATTACCCACTCCTTGTAATTTTTCATAAATTAACTTTCAGATATTTTTCAAATAAATAGCTGATGGGAACTCAGCTTGTTGAAAACTTGCTTGGTTACACATTCAACGAACCTGATGGACCGTTTTGATTATTTTTGCCCTTTACAGAGTAAGTGTGAAGTAACACTAATTAAAAGCTTTTCTACTGAATAATCCATGTGCATCACCTTCCAAAATTTCACTTAAGGGGCCTACATTGACAAAAACACATTTTATTCCCTTTGCCTAATTTCATTAGTGGGACTTTACTTTGACTTTGTGGGAACATTTAGATTTTTCTCTAGAGCATGTTAGAGCACAGAGCGATTAGCAAAGCATCTGAAGTAACCACAGCTCAGGGATAATGGGAATGAGCCCTATAGCACTGTGCAAGCACTGGGACCATTTATAGATGTTCTGTGCAATGGTGGATAAAATAGGGCCACACTATACTGTTCCAGAAGCATTTTCTCTAGAGCCGTCTATAAGTCCTTTCTATGCTAAATAATTCAAACATGCATTTTGCATTCAGTAAACAATTGAAAACACAAGGAAATGAAGCTTTAAAAAGGAGTTGTGCTCAGTCAGTATATTGCTTTCAACTTTGAAAGAAAGGCAAATAAATACATGAAATGATCCTGAATCGCCTACTCAATTTCTAGGAGTAAGAGTAAAGCAGAGAAATCGTATTCTACTCCACCTATCCCCCACTCACCAAAATCAAGAATTGTGTCTTTATTGTTGTTATAATTTGCTTCATAATGTTTTCTTGACAATTGAAACATTTTATACTGCATTAATTATTTACACTTTGTATGAACATTGAAATAATGAGAAAAATATATTTGTTTAGAAAAAAATCCCTCTATTTTTTCTCTCACTAAATATAATTCTACTGTTATGTTAGTATGTTCATAATTTGAGAAATTCTAAGTCTTAAGAAATCTTGGAGTCGTATGAATTCTTTTACCTACTCATTAGCAGACTCATAATTTTAGAAACCTTAATTGAGATCCATATGCCAGTTATACTAATTAGTGTATAATTTCATAATCTGAGTACTTACAGAAAGCACACACTTGAAAAACTCTGTATCTACAAATGCTTTTGACTATATGGATTTCCAGAGTCAAAATATTTTTCAAAAAAGGTAATAATAACATTTACCACAAAGCTTCCAGTGATGGTTGATCTGTGGGTGAATTTCCCATTTACAACTTTGCTCCCAGAGCACTCAAATATTTTACCCCTTTTCATTTTTTAAACTAGACTTTATTTTTTATAGAAGTTTTAGGTTCACAGCAAAAATGAGAGGAAGTTATAGAGATTTCCCGTATCTTCTCTACCCTACACATGTGTAACCTCCCCCATTGTCAATATCCGCCACCAGAGTGACACACTTGTTATAATTGATGAACTTACACTGACACATCAATATCACCCAAAGTCCATAGTTTACACTGGAGTTCACTCTTGTACATTCTATGGGTTTGGAAAACATTTAAAATAACAAGTATCCGCAATTATAGTATCTATAGAGTAGTTTCTCTGCCATAAACATCCTTCCTTCTCTGCTTGTTCATCCCTCCTTCCCCTATTCCACAACCCCTGGCAACCACTGATATTTTTACTGTCTCGATAGTTTTACCTTTTCCAGAATGTCATATAGTTAGAATCATACAGTATGTAGCCATTTCCAATTAACTTATTGTACTTAGTAATACAGATTTAAGGCTCCTCCATGTCTTTTCGTGGCTTGGTAGATCTTTTTTTTTTTAGCAATGAATAATCATTTCTGAATCTACCACAGTTTATTTATTCATTAACCTACTGAAGGACATCTTGGTTACATTCAAATTTTGGCATTTATGAATAAAGCTGCTATAAATATCTGCTTGCTGGTTCTGCGTAAACATAAGTTTTAAGCTCCTTTGAGTAAATACTAAGAAATGTGATTGCTGAGCCTTATGGTTAATAGTATATTTAGTTTTGTGAAAAACTGCCAAACTGTCTTCCAAAGTGACTATAGATTCTCTTTCATTGCGAAGATGGCAATACATAATATCTCAGCCATTTTACGACTCAGTGTTTTCTATCATATAGGAATGACCTTTAGTTAGTATTTGGCATTACATATGCATGTATAAAATGTATAGTTTTTAAAAGAATGTTTGTTCCTTAATATAGTTAGTAGTTATGAAATGAGTCAAGATCTGTTATTGCTAATGTTGGCAATGTATTTTTATTAAATTAGACATTTTGGATGGATAGTTTTAAAATTATAACTCGGTAATAATAGCTAACCTGTGTATAGCACTTAACTTTGTGCCAGACACCATCATATTGGCATATATCATCTCACTTAGGTAGTATTTTAAATTCTGTTTCTTCAGATTAGGAAACTGAAGTCTAGAGTAATTAAATGACCTGTTGAAGATGACACAGTTAGTAAGTGGTAAAGCTGGTGTTTAAACACAATCTGTCTAGCTCGAGTCCATACTCTACACTTTAAGACTATAGTAGTTGTGTTTAAGAGGCTTTAATCAGGGATCCCCAACTCCCGGGCCGTGGACTGGTACTGGTCCGTGGCCTGTTAGGAACTGGGGCCACACAGCAGGAGGTCAGTGGCAGGCAAAGAAGTGAAGCTTCATCTGTGTTTACAACCACTCCCCATGGCTTGCATTACTGCCTGAGCTCCATCTGCTGTCAGATCAGTGATGGTATTAGATTCTCACAGGAGCATAAACCCTATTGTGAACTGTGCATGCAAGGGATCTAGGTTTTGCGTTCCTTGTAATCTAATGCCTAATTATCTGAAGTGGGACAGTTTCATCCCGAAACCTACCTCTGTCCATGGAAAATTAGTCTTTCCACAAAACCAGTCCCTGGTGCCACAAAAGCTGAGGACCCCTGCTTTCAATAACAGAATCTTAGGTCTCTATTATAAATGTCTTTCAGAGGTTAAATCATTTTTGCAGCATATAGCCAACCCTTGACAAAAGCAATTGATGTAAGATATCTCTTGCTAACTTTTAAGGCAAATTCAGATGATCTGTCATTTCATATGGTCTCTACAAAAGGACAGCTTCTGGAGATTCTAAATCAAAAGATACAAGTTCTTGAATTAATAAAAATCAAAAACAAATTCATATTTTGTGGACATCAACGTAAAAAATACATACATACTGTGCTACAAATAATAATTAGTGCACTTCTGGTTATACGAAGGATAGCTGTATGTTAGGCATAATTGTGACCTCATTATTGTTGATATTTGAAGATTATGTATGATTTCAAGAGATGTGTGTGAGTTCAAGTTGGCAAGGGGTGGACATGTGATGGTTAATATCGAGTGCCAGCTTGATTGAAGGATGCAAAGTATTGTTTCTGGGTGTGTCTGTGAGGGTGTTGGCAAAGGAGATTAACATTTGGGTCAGTAGACTGGAAAGGGCAGACCCACCCTCGACCTGGGTGGGCACCATCTAATCAGCTGCCAGTGCAACTAGAATAAAGCAGGCAGAGGAAGGTAGAGGGACTTAACTTGCTGAGTCTTCCAGCCTTCATCTTTCTCCTGTGCTGGATGCTTCCTGCTCTTGAATATCAGACTCCAAGTTCTTTAGCTTTGGGACTCTTGGACTTACACCAGTGATTTGCCAGAGGCTCCTGGGCCTTGGGCCACAGACTGAAGGCTGCATTGTCGGCTTCCCTACTTTTGAGGTTTTGGAACTCGGACTGGCTTCCTTGCTCCTCAGCTTGCAGATGGCCCATCATGAGACTCCACCTTGTGATCGTGTGATTCATGTCTCCTAATAAACTTCCCTTCATATATACATATACCCTATTAGTTCTGTCCCTTTAGAGAACCCTAACTAATACAGACTCCCATTATCCTAAGTGGATTAATGCAAGAATAGAAAACCAAATACCACATGTTCTCACTTATAAGTGGGAGCTAAACATTAAGTACACATAGATATAAAGATGGGAACAATAGACACTGGAGACTACTGGAGTGGGGGGAGGGGAGGGCTGAAAAACTACCAATTGAGTAATATGCTCACCAGCTGGGTGAGGGATCATTCATACCCCAAACCTTAGGATCACACAATATTCTCGTGTAACAAACCCGCACATGTACCCCCTGAATCTAAAATAAAATTTGAAATTATCAAAAAAACTCATAATAACAACAATAAAAAGAATAATGGCCTGCCAAAGATGCCCATGCCTTAATCCCTGGGACCTGTGAATATGATGCCTTAGATAGGAAAGGACATGGAAAGTCGCTAATCAGATGATATTGCAGCAAGTATATTATCCTGAATTACCCAAGTGAGTTCAATTTAATCACAAGGCTCCTTAAGTTTGGAAGAGGGAGGCATAACAGGAGATCACAGTGATGGGATGTTAGAAGAACTGACCTGCTCTTATTGGCTTTGAAGATGGAAGAAAAGGGCTGTAATCCAAGGAATGTGAGTAGTCTCTAGAAACTGGAAAGGGATTCTTCCTTAGAAAGAAATATAGGCCTGCCAACACCTCCATTTTAGCCCAGCAAGACTCATTTTGGAACTCTGACCTCCAGCACTATAATATAGATTTGTATTTTGTTAAGCCACTGGTTTGTGGTAATTTGTCACAATGGTGATAGGAAAGTAACACACGCACACACACACAAACACAGTTTGGCTTTAATTGGAAACATTGTCTTTGCTAAATCAAGCCATATGCATAATTTATTTCTTGGCTAATTTTTGACTTTTAACCTATTTGAGCTCTCTCATCCTTGCATCTATCTAGAATCTATTGCTGGCTTTGTTTTTTGTGGGACTTTACTTGGAATTCCAGTTCTCCTGATTATAGGGAATAAGAAATTGAGTACCTTTTGTTTAGCTGGTTTAAACACATTTCTTCCTCCTGGTCTCATCAGTAATTGTGTATGTGTAGTAAGTAAGGCACAAAACTAGTATAGAAACATCTGAATGGCTGCTGGAAATATTTTTTTAAACATGCCACTTAGGGGCTTAAATACTAAGAAACATTAGTATCTAACTTTCAAGGAAATGGACCACTGAAGCTCAACTTGAAAGCAACATATGGCAGTCTCATCTTCATCATGGTTTGACATGTGTTAAAAAATTTTTGAAAAGAAACTACCAATATTAAGAATCAACTAGGCAAACATTATAAACATAAATACAGATGCTCCTCAACTTACAGTGGGGTTACATTCTGATAAACCCACAGTAAATTAAAAATATTGTACGTAAAAAATGTACTTAATACATATAACCTAACAACACATCATAGATTAACCTAGCCTGCCTTAAACCTGCCCAAAACACTTACATTAGCCCATAGTTTAGCAAAATCATCCAATACAAAGCCTATTTTATTTAAAAAGTTTAATATATCATGTAATCTATTGACTATTGTGCTGAAAGTGAAAAACAGAAAGGTTGTATGGGTACTGAAAGTACGGTTTCTACTGAATGTGTATCAGTTTGTACCATTGTAAAGTAAAAAAAAAAATCCTAAGTTGAACCATGGTAAGTCAGGGACTGCCTATATTGAAAAGTCGACTTGGGAATAAACTACATTTTCATTGAAATATGAATGTATGATCTAGCAGTCTTTCTCTCCAATTGTTTTTGAACCAAAACAGATTTCCCTATCTCACTAAACTCATTATTTGAGGTCCCTTGTTGCCAGGCACTAGCTGTATAGAACATTGATTTTCAGAGAAAATGCTATGATAATGGAAGAATGTTAAAAAGCAGATAGGTGGTTTCCAAATTTCTCAGTGAATAATTTACCATTAAATTTGAATTTTATCATCATGAAGGATTTACTCATAGTTAATAATACTATTCCTTTTAAGAAGAAAGACTCTCAAGATTGAGAAACAAAATACAGCTAGAGCTTGTGTGCAATGATTTCAGGCAGTACGTGGCTTTAGAAGGCTTGAATTCTAAGTTAGTATGGCAGAGTTATCACATCATTGACTGATTTTTCCTTTCAATTCAAAGCATGTTGATAGGTCTTCTTTCTTGGTATAGAAAGGAGAGGAATCTCTTGATGACATATTATCTTAGTACTCAGTGCGTTTTCTTAGTTGAGACACTTAAAAGACTGAGCAAATACTGTATAATCAGGGTTATACAGAAAAACAGAATCAACAGGATGTGTGTATATATACACACACACAAACACGTACACACACACATCTATATCTATCTATCTATAGATAGAGAAAGAGATTTATTATAAGAAATTAAAGCGTAAGATTATGGAGGCTTGGTGAGTCCAAATTCTGCTGTGTGGGTCAGCAGAGTGGAGAACCAAGAGAAACAATGATACTAATAAAATCTGTAGGCCATCTGCTGGAGAATTCCTTCTTGCACAAGGAGGCCGATATGTTGGTTCTATTCAGGCCTTCAACTGATTGGATGAGGCCCACCCACATCATGGAGGGCAATCTGCTTTACCCAGAGTTCACTGATTTAAACGTTAATCATATGCAAAAACACCCTTCAAGTTGGTGCATAAAATTAACCATCACATGATATTGTAGAAAACATTTCATACCATTGTAAAGTTATCACTTCTTTTGATGAGGGTGCTATTTTGCTATTTTATCCTGGCTTCTATGACTTTATTTTTAACTATTGTAGATTTTAAAAGCCTATTGTTATATCAGACAGCCAACTGATTGAAACTAAGTAAATACATTTATCCCAAATATCTGTATATTCCATGTGTAATTCTTATTGTAATAGAATTTTTTGCAACTATTACATTTTTTGATTTGTATATTTTTCAAAATTTTTAGTTCACACATAATTGTACATATTTATGAGGTACATAGTAATGTTGCAATACATATAATGTATAGTGATCAGATCAGGGTCATTAGCATATTTATCATCTCAAACAGTTATCATTTCTTTGTGTTGGGAACATTTAATATCCTTCTAACTATTTGAAACTATATATTATCTTTAACTATAGTCATCCTACAATGCTATAGAATATTAGAACTTATTCTTTCTTTCTAGCTGTAATTTTGTAACCTTTAACCAACCTCTTCTATCTCCCCTTCCCCTCCACACTTCTCATCCTCCAGTAGACACTATTCTACTCTCTACTTCTATGAGATCAACTTTTTTAGCTTCTGCATCAAGAATGAAAGCAAGAACTGTTTTGACACATGGGAAATATAGTTTATTTAAAGCACACACTATCTAAATAATCTAGATAGATAACATGCTAAATAATACACTCACATGCACACACACTCGCTTTATGTTTCCTGAATATGGATGTTCCTCAATAGAAGACAATATTTTTGTAAAATGCTCAGTAAAATAGTGAAAATATAGTCAATATGATCCCCAGTTTTCATCATCAGCAGTTAGAAAACATGACAAATTCACCATCTAAGTGTCAAATGCTTTTCTAAGTGCTTTACATGGGTTAACTCATTTAATTCTCATAATAACTATATGATATAGATTCCATTATCTTCCCCTTTTCATAAATGAGAAGACTGAGGAACAGAGCGTTTAGATGATGTGTTCAAGGTCTCAGAACTAGTAAATGGTAAGGAATCCAGCCTTTTTGCCTTTAGAGACCATGCTCTTGGCAATTAAACTATAAAGCCTTTTAAAGGAGATTTTTAAAAATTCTTA
Source organism: Hylobates moloch (assembly GCF_009828535.3). Lineage (NCBI taxonomy): Eukaryota > Metazoa > Chordata > Mammalia > Primates > Hylobatidae > Hylobates > Hylobates moloch. Next base: position 75,642,889 of record NW_026652282.1, read on the forward strand.
TAATGTGACTCTTGTAAACAATGTAAGTGATAGAGATTTTAGACTCACAAAGCTGGAAGAGCTTTCCATGTCTAAATCTTTCACTTTATCAATGAGGAATCTTAGGAAACCAGAGCGGTAAAATGACTTTCTCTGCTTATGCAACGCATCTTTGATATCTGTTATAACTTTTCTGAGAAGTTCCCCCATTGCAGAAGGCTGGTGGCAGATAGGGAAGCAGGGGAAAAAAAATCATTCTGAAAGAGGCAATGTAACACCTGCAGAATTTGTTTCCAGCTTCTGATCTATTACTTAATTTAGATATTGGCTTACACGTGAACATGATTAAGCTTCATAATTCACAAGGATGTGGAGGAGGAAGAATTGTACTCAGGACCCCATTGTTTACTAGGGGAGTTTTAACATTCGGCCTAGTGTTTAAAGGTAGACTTAGTCTAATTTATAGTCCAAATAAATGGCCAGATAAAAGTACATGTTTTTCTCTGCACCTATTTCTTAGCTTAAAAAAGAGTTGAGACAGACACTTAGCCTGGACATTAAGCTTCATGGTTTATTTTAGTGACTCCCCTTATCTGTACTTACTACCAATAGAATGCTTTGAATATATTCTTGACTGCTGCACTTAGTAACACTTCTCTCACTATGTGTATAAAAAAGACCAAACTATTTATTTTGGGGTTTTGTAAAATGAACAACCTAATCAAACGTGGCTCTTGTGGATTTTATTCTTTGTAGGCACCCATAGTAAATATATAACTTTATATCATGCTGAGGATTATCATTTAGTCATAGATATTATATAATGAGTGGTGCTTTGTATAGAGAAGATGCTAAAAATCCCCCGATTAAATTTATTAGGCATGATGAGATAGAAAAATACTTACTGTAAAACAAGAAACAAACTTGGAGCCTAAAAAACATTCAAATATTACTTTGAAAGAAAGGAAATAAGCATTTTATTATATTTACTAAACTTTAAGAGAAGTTTTTTAACAGAAGTTTTTCCAGACAGTACACTTTCAGATACCCTCAAATTACATTTCAACAATTAGTGGTTTGTTGTGTGAGCAAATTTCTTTATAGAGGGAAATTAATGGCTGGTATATCCTAGCTAAGGATGTAAATGTCATGGGTAAGTGTTCACAATGGATAATACATGCCCTGAAAATGATACAGATGGATTTTGATTTATTTTCAACTGTTGTGATCTGATATAATATCCTTCTAATTCACATTATAAATCATATTTTCAATGTATGATATTCACTGCTCTGGAATATCATAGAATTAATCAAACGCTGTGCATAGATAAAGGAAACAAATGAATTACATAAGCTTGTGAACAAAGATCAAGTAGGAGCAAATGAATCAAATCCTTAGGTGTAGTGTGTATATATAAACATTTGTTTTCGTGTAGGTAATCCCCTATATATAGATGTCTTAGGAACTTTGTAGAATTGTTTCTATAATATTTTAGAGACCTTAACAACTGTAACCTGAATCTGATAAAATGGTGCCTAGCTTAGATGATAATAAAAACAGTTTGTTTTTTATGAATTATAAAATGAAGTAATAAATTTAAAGTCTGATAAATATCAATCCTATTTATCTGTTTTTTTCTGAAAAGTGAAATAATCTGCTATTCATATGTCTAGCAAAATTATTTCAACCATTTTGATCATTACTGTGAATTATTTAGTTTATATTTAGTTATAATTAACATATTATATTTACAGTCTACCTGACAGTCACATACACAGAGAGTCTAATGAGTAAGTAAAAGAGTAAACAAGGTTTGCTGAGTTCTTACTATGTGCCAGGTACTAGTCTGAGCCCTTGAACATAACACAAGAGACATATGAAATACTTACATCTCTTTGTATCTATTATTCAGGTAAGGAAATTGAAGCCCAGAAATGCTAAGTAAATTGCCCAGATCACCAACCTAGGAAGTAATGGAGCTAGGATTCAGGCCCAGACAGTCTAGCTCCAGGAATTTTGTTTTAACTGTCATTACTGATTATCATGGCCATGTTGATTAGCAAAGCAGTAGCATTCTTACCAATACACTTATGAAAGATTGAGACATGCTATTAAAAGCAGTAATCTCAGGGAAATAATAAAATTAACTTCGTAGCAGATAAAATGCAAAGGAAGTGAAATACGAATTAGCACGTATAATGACTCCATTGTTCAATGAGATTGCAGCAGTCTTTAAGAAAAAATATGCAGTAAAGATTTAGTCAACTCTAGACAGTTTGACTCTCAGAAATTTGGTGAGTTTTTAGAACTACTTGACTTCTATCAATGTTACGCAAATATACGACGTGTTGGTGATTCTGTGTTGTTCAGATACTAGGCAGGCTCATAAAAAGCCTCTATTAAGGAGAGTAGTGGAGTGATTTACTTAAAAAGAGGAGGCCTAAAATGACAGAAAGCTAATTGAAATCCATAAAGTAGTAAGAAACTACTTAACTATTATATAATTAGTGTTAGCATATATACACGATCTCTCAGAATAAATTCAGGAACAGAAAGATAATAAACAGAAATAAGCCCCAATAACAGAAATTTTGTAAGGCTCAAAGACTCATTAAAAGGTGTTAGATCTAGCCCAAATGTCCATAGATAGTTCTAAAACGTAGACTATTCCCTGGACTAAAATGATAGAAAAAATTGGTAGTAATAGGTAGAAATCTATTTTAAATGTCAAAGACTACCAAAATTTGGAAGCATACCTGATAGTGGTGGTAAAATGCTGTGCATGTGTGTCTGTGTGCATGTGAGAAATATTAGTAAAAGAATAAAAGAAAAGGAAATCATCTCTCCTGAGACACTATAGAGAGATATATGGTATATAATTCTGTAACGTAACAGATAAATCATGGCAGGAAGGGAAGATTTTTGGCAGAAAAGAGTAAGAGCAAAAAAAAAAAAAAAAAAAAAAAAAGAGGTCCTCTCCAAATACCTGCATATACACATATATAAACATATATACATACATATACACATATGTATACATACTATATATTATTTTTGTTTCTTTCTCAGAAAAAAAACTTTGGGGTACAACTTGTGACCATGAAGAGTGAGAAGTAGGGGATTCGCCCTTAGCTAGCAAATACAACAGAGCTGGTAGCCCTGTCACAAGCAGTAGCACATTTAAGACTTAGTCTTCCATATAATTCCCAATACAATGACAACTGTTGTGTTTACTTGGAAGTAGATTTGACGGCTTAATTTGGCCCTTGATGCTGGAACCAGACAACATGGTAAATAAGCTTTGAAAGTAGCCTAGTGTCAGAGTTGGTCATTAGAGTGGTTCATTCAATATGGTTATGGTGTTCAGACTTGAAATCTAAGCATAAAATATATATGTAGATGGGAAAATTCTGTAGCCACTCCTATGGTTAGTTTTAATAGATTAGATTTCTAAATATGTAAGATTTAAAAGCACGTGTAATCTTAGAGGGAATATTTCAAAACATTGTTCAGGAAAGGGAGCTGAGGTGAACTTTATTTTGGGAAATTCATTACAGATAGTTTTTTTTTTTTCATTTTTCATTTCTTTTTCAATAAGCTTTAGTGGTGTGTGTGTGTGTGTGTTGTGTGCATGTGTGTATATGATCATTAATTTTGAAACAACTGTCAACATTAGTTGGCTTGAAAGAAAACCTTTTTGAAAGTTTTTAGCTTGTTCCAATTTACTTTTATATAATAAGGGGCAGTAAAACTATTTGCATGTTGGGCTGGCAGAAAAATAAATTATGAAAGGCAAATTAATTATGTTGAAAATAGTCTGCTAATGTACTATGAGTAATTAGCATTAACCTATGAGTGAAGTTTACATTGACAGATTTTATTTCATTAGAAGGCAGCATTTTCTAATAAAATGAAATGAGCCATCTTATGAAGCAGGGAGATTTCCAGCACTAAAATTGAAAAAGCAAAGGATAGATGGACACTGACAGACTGCTCTACTGAAGGGCTTCAGGTGAAGGTTACACTATGTGAATTCTAAGTCCACTTCCACCTCTGTGTTTTATAATTTTAGGACTTATTTAAAACTTCTAGATAAAAAGAAACAGTATTTTAGATGTGCATTATCTGGTCTTTTGTCAGGAGTTGAGTTCAGAAAAAATGATTAATTTTTTTTGGCTGATGAATGCAATTTAATCCTATAGAGAAGTCATATTTTAAGCAGTCAAACATTCTCTACCCAATAGAAAAATACACCATTACACCTATGTATATTTTTTCATCAACTTCTATTTTATGTTCCAGGGTACATGTGCAGGATGTGCAGTTTTGTTACATAGGTAAATATGTGCCATGGTGGTTTGCTGCACAGATCAACTCGTTACCTAGGTATGAAGCCCAGGATCCATTAGCTATTCTTCCTGATGCTCTCCCTCCCCCCACCCGCCCCCAAGAGGCCTCAGTGTGTGTTGTTCCCTGCTCCATGTATCCATGTGTTCTCATTGTTCAGCTCCCACTGTAAGTGAGAACATGCAGTGTTTGATTTTCTGTTCCTGTATTAGTTTGCAGAGGATAACGGCTTCCAGCTCCATCCATATCCTTGCAAAGGACATGATGTCTTTTTTTAATGGCTGTATAGTATTCCATGAATACACTATTATATTTTTTATTGGTCTGTTCTTGACCAAAGCTGAGCCATAGCTGTGGAACATTGTGTATGATTATGTGTATATGTTATTTCAAAAAAGGAAAAGACAAAAATGTCATGCCCCTTTTTGAGTTTTGGAAAGAGAAATGGTGAGAAAGAAAGGGGGAGAGAGGGAAAAGAGGTAGGAGGTGAGACAGGGGGAGAAGTTTGAAAGAAAAACGGAGTGCAAATAGGAAGAGAGTACAGTAAAGATAAAGTGGAGAAACATAGGAAGAGGGAAAGGGGAGCAAAAGAGGGAAAATTCAAAAGAGAGACCGAGAGAGAGAAAATGTGTTAAAGATGAAGAGAGGCAAACACAATCAGTAGTAACAGGAGAGAAAAGGGGAGAAATGGAGGAAGAGAGCAGAGAGAACAAGAGAAGAGAGGGAAGAGAGGTATGGAGAAGTGGGCATGGTGTATGTGTCTGCATTGTGTGAGTGTGTGTGTGTGTGTGTGTGTGTGCACGCGCCTGAGAAAGAGATAGAGGGAGAGAGCAAATTTCTAGACTTAATAGTGTACTGAAACATACTCATCCAGTACCTACTTAATAATCTAAAAACATTTTCATTAACATCTTACAATCATCCTATGTTAAATTCATGAATACATTACAAGTAGCATTTCCAATAAGAAGTGGAGATTACTGGCACTCTTGCTCCCACCCTTTTTACCCACAAATCTTAAAGGCATTTAAGTCTCTGGACTTACCCACCTTTAGTTAATTTTGATTCCTTTACCTTTGAATGAAAAATTTATCTTTTATGACCAAATACTGAAATGATGCATTTACTGAAGATGTCATGAAAAAAAAAAATGTAGCATGAGAAACATTTGACTTCTTGACTTCCTAAGTACCACTATTTGGATTATAAAAATATTTTAAGATAATCAAGGTGGGTCTATTTTGAAAATCTCTAACTAGTAAAAGCAGACCTATGTCTTGCAAAGCTTTTGCTACTTCCTAATGCCTCATTTGTGCCAGTTGAAAAAAGCTGTATTCAGAAGATTCAGACACAGCCAGAGAAAATCGTCTCCTCCTTTGCTACTATCAGCCTCGGGAGAGAGAATGGGTTACTCATGGACCAGATCATCTTAAAGAAGAAGCAGTGAAATACCTTAGTAAAATATTAGAAACTGTTTTGATGTATAATATTACTTTACATTAGTGAATTTTTGTTGTCAGATAGGCAACTCAAATACCTACAATTCATTTTTTCAACCTTCAAACACAATTTAGCACAGTTCTCTATGCAAATATTTGAAGATATTTCCACCCATGATGAATTTTAAAGAAAATTTATTTTACTAAGGAAAGGGAGCTCAGCTTTTATAGGAAAGATAACATTAATGTTTGCTATAATCCTGACATATTTTGATGCATTTTTATCAAAATATTCGCTAGTTTCTTTGTTGACAAAAATCCATGCATATTTATGAACTGCTTAGGTAGTAAGCAGTTATTTCTAAATTTGTCAGTGAATAACTATTGCTAAATGGGAAAGTTGGTGTGAATAAATGAATATTTTAGGTGTCAGACATGCCTAAGCAAATTTCATTTTGTTTGCAATTAGTGTTTAATTCTTATCCTCAAAAATTTTCTAGTAAAAAAAGTAATAACAATCATAATGTGAACAATTAATAAAAATCACATAAAATAGGGTTTCTAAACGGAGACATTCTTTTTTTATATTTTATTATTATTATACATTAAGTTTTAGGGTACATGTGCACAATGTGCAGGTTTGTTACATATGTATCCATGTGCCATGTTGGTGTGCTGCACCCATTAACTCCTCATTTATCATTATGTGTATCTCCTAATGCTATCCCTCCCCCCACCCCCCACCCCACAACAGTCCCCGGAGTGTGATGTTCCCCTTCCTGTGTCCATGTGTTCTCATTGTTCAATTCCCACCTATGAGTGAGAACATGCGGTGTTTGGTTTTTTGTCCTTGTGATAGTTTACTGAGAATGATGTTTTCCAGTTTCATCCATGTCCCTAGAAAGGACATGAACTCATCATTTTTTATGGCTGCATAGTATTCCATGGTGTGTATGTGCCACATTTTCTTAATCCAGTCTATCATTGTTGGACATTTGGGTTGGTTCCAAGTCTTTGCTATTGTGAATAGTGCCGCAATAAACATACGTGTGCATGTGTCTTTATAGCAGCATGATTTATAGTCCTTTGGGTATATACCCAGTAATGGGATGGCTGGGTCAAATGGTATTTCTAGTTCTAGATCCCTGAGGAATCGCCACACTGTCTTCCACAATGGTTGAACTAGTTTACAGTCCCACCAACAGTGTAAAAGTGTTCCTATTTCTCCACATCCTCTCCAGCACCTGTTGTTTCCTGACTTTTTAATGATCGCCATCCTAACTGTTGTGAGATGGTATCTCATTGTGGTTTTGATTTGCATTTCTCTGATGGCCAGTGATGATGAGCACTTTTTCATGTGTTTTCTGGCTGCATAAATGTCTTCATTCTTAATGGCCCTTTCGTTGAATGTGTTGAGTGTCCCTAAAGAGAAAGAGTGATAACAAAGTTGTGGTTAAGGATATGTCTCCATCCAAACAAAATGTTATAAGTCTGTTAATTAGGACAATAATAAAACTAACATCACAGATGCATTCTTTTCTTAAAACATAGCTAAATATTTCACCTCAGCTATTGAAATCTTTATTTCCTTTAAAAATGGGCTTTGTCTTTGTCTTTCATTTTAGCTGTTCCCTTTGTTAATTGTCCCTAACCATGGGAATGTTATTGTAGAAGAATTTCACGGCCCAAGCTATAAGAATCATTGATTAGTGGCATTCAAATTTTACCAGCACCAGGAGAAAGCTTAGTTCCTTTAGGCTTGGGTTGGACTAGCACCCATAATTAAAGATGTCTGTCATCCCTTGTTATGCTTCTAGTCTTACCGTTTTTTTCCCCCTAAAGATAATTTGCTCTTTGGAAAGAATAGCTTTTTCTTGAGACTTATAGGTCACTCTTTGTTTCTTGCTAAAATTGGAAATTCTTGGCACAACACTCCACTGTTAGCTAGATTTTTTTTTCTGACTGTAGTGAGGTTTAAAGACATTAGTTCTGGGATACTTTCTGTGTGTCTCTCTTTAGGATACTCTAAAACAGACTAGGGACACCTTATCCAATTCTTCAAAACTATATGGAAATAGTTTAAATTAGATTTTAAGTCAATATATGATTTTAAAATTCTACTTTGGAGTACCTTAATTCAATTAATTATTTACCCAAAATGTTACTAACTTTACTGGAACCATAAAATTGTTGTTGTTCATATACATTATATGGCAGCAATTCCAACTGAAGCCGTCTTCACTGTTTTTCCTCACTGAAGACCTTTTGTTATTCTTCATTGAATTAAAGAAAGCTTGAGTTTTGTCTTTTCCTGCCTGACAGGCCTAGATAAATTATAGAAATTAGACTGGAATCCCACTGTAGATATGTTACTGAGTTTAAACTGAAATAACTCTGTATCTAAAATAAATCACCCAAAGCTGAACAGAAAAGTTATTGGGCAATTAGAAGAACATTTAATTGTATAAGATGAAACTCAGCAAGCTGTAAGGCAATGTAATTAAGTAGACCTAGCTTAATGAAGAGAAGGAATTTGAAAGGGAAATAAGTATTTTTCAATGTATGCTAATTCAGGTAGAAAATACCTCAGCAAGATGTGTTATCCCAATTATATGTCAAGCTTAGGAAATTCAAGTTTTAAAAAAAGCATTGTTTAAAAAGGAAATATGCAAGTGAGGAGCAATATTGGAACACATTTTCAGTTTTTCATGGCTATAGAGAGAACAAATGTCTTACTAGAGAAGACCCAGTACAACATGAAGACCCAGTTTTCATGGACAGCTAAATTATTTTCTTATAATGTGTAATTTTGTACAATTTCTTACACTTATATTTCCCAGCTTCTTATTGTCATTTATCTTAAAGATAAATTATTTTTCCTAAGGAACATTCATTCCTGAATTTGTGTGTTATTTCATATTATCAGTGAGCTTCAATAAATTTAACGATACACTTTTAAATCTCCATAGTGACTCAGTGCTGAGAATATCTACTAAACCTTGTCACACTTTTTGTTACTGTCCATTTTTTTTAGTGAAACAGAAGTTTTGTAAACCAAAAAGTACCTGAGACAAGTCTCAATCAACTTAGAAAGTTTATTTTGCCAAGGTTAAGGCCGCCCCAATGACATAGCCTCAGGAGGTCCTGATGCCATGTGCCAAGGTGGTTGGGTACAGCTTGATTTTATACGTTTTAGGGAGACATAATACATCAATCAACGCATGTAAGATTTACATTGGTTCAATCTGGAAGGGTGGGAAAACTCAAAGCAGGGGCTTCCAGGCCATAGGTAGATTCAAACATATACTGATTGGCAGTTGGTTGAAAGAGTTATTATCTATAGAAAGGAAAGTCTAGGTTATTATAAGCGCTTGTGAGGACCTAGGATTTCTCATGCAGATGAAGCCTCCAAGTAGCAGACTTTAGAGAGAATAGACTGTTAATGTTTCTACCAGACTTAATGTATTGATGTTAATATTGGAAGGGTATAATGAAGGATGGCCAACACCCAATTGCCATAATAGGTTGAACCAGTCTTTCATGTTAAATTTTAGGGGGCTCTGGCTGAGGAGGGAGCCCAATCAGATGGTTGCAGGGGGCCTTTAAATTGTATTTTTGGTTTATAGTTTCTTTGTCCTATCCAGGTACCTTATGATCTTCAAGTTATGTACAATCCAGAGGGGGTGGGATGTTTCAGCAAAATGGGATCTATTGGGGCAATATTTATCCTTAGTACCCCTCAATTAATAGTGCCTAAAGAATTAGAAAGCAGTGAACATAGAGTTAAATTGTAATTGGCAATTCTGTGAGATGAAAATTTGATTTGCCTAAGTAATTTTAACCTTCTTAACACTTAGCTAATGTATACACCAAAAGATACACATTTGACCGCTTGTAATTATCTCAAACCCTTACAACTTACAATCATATTTTCATTCTTGAATTGCTCCTCTCTGAAACATATAGTTGACTCTTTTTTGAAATTGAAACATTTATATAATATAATATATATTATATAATATAGTATAATATAGTTGGGAATGGTTCCTTGCCTAAAATAATTTTTATCATTTGCTATTAACTTGAAGGTAATATTTGAAGGTGTTTGTTTATTTGTTTTTTTTTTTGAGAGTCCTAAAAGAGATTTTTTAAGTTTAGCTATAGGCAAAATGTTTATATGATTTTAGCATGAAGCCATACATGAATAAAGTTTATTTCTTATCTGCATCGATGTTATTAAGGAAATGATAATAATTGAATGGGCTTAACACTTTACCTTTTCGTTTTTTTAAGAATATTCAATGAGGATGTTTATTACCTTCTCATCTTATTAGATTTACTATTAATTTAATAATTTTAAATATATGTTATTGTAATTATTTATATAATGATTTAAGTAGTTTAATTCAAAGTTATAACTGGCAAAGGAATCCCTTTTATGAATCTATAATCACGTTTAAGATTCTGGATTGATATGCTAGATACTTGATTAGGTAATTGCCACTTAATAGGAATCTGTTTTCCTAAAACTATATACAGATTTTGTGAGTGAGGAGAGGTTTAGACTCTGACTTTTTTCATTCAACTGCCATATATGTAACGAGAAGGAGGACAATAGTCTGAGCACTTTTTCTATGTCTATAGCTCCATATACACGACTATTTTTTTTTTTTAATAATAGTACACATCAGTACTATGCTGTTACAGTTTCGGGAATCTAGTCGAATTTACACAATTTTTTCTTACCTAATATATGGAATTATTTGCTTTGCTTTTGCTTGTGTTTTCTAAAATAAGCCTATCTAAAGAGTAAAATCAGTATAATTTCCCACTGCATCAAACACAGGGACAAATATTAAATGCCCAAAGTTTACTCTTTAGGAAAAAAGTAAAATATAAAGTTCAAATAAATGCAACAAAATGTAGACGGTCTGCATATTGGCTGCTTGTGAAATGATTGCTACCAGTTTTACTAATTCATTTCTTCCAAATTCATGTGAATCTAAAAATCTAATATAAGAAAATATATTTGGAAACTGTGTTTCTTTCAACAATCTATTCTGATATGCAGAGCTTTTATTGTATGGATAGGAAGAGTGATTAGATTTATTAACTAGGTCTCATTAGTTCAAAACATCATTACACTGTTTCTCTCTGTCTTTAGCGACTGTATAAGATCTTCCTTTATTCATTGTATAATTTCAACATCTGGTACAGTTTCAGTAGTTTTTTTCTCTTTTTTCTCAAATTTTAAAAATTAAGCTTAATTTCTTCATGTAGATATGACTTTTATATCTCATACAATTGCATTAAATTCACTATGTATGCCTATTTGTCTAATTAGGTCAATAAGGTCCCCATTAATTTTAGAATGTCCATCTGATATTGTGCAATTCTTCTCACGTTGAGAAAATTATCACTAGAATATTTCATAACAAAACAATACTGGTTCTTTTAAAAATGTGTGAGCTTCTATTTTGCATATACTTTCATACCATCTTTCCAAAAGAAAGGTAATAGCCATGAATAAATGTTGTCTTGAATCTAAAGTTGCTACAACTTCCCTTTAATATCTGAAGATGGGAAGAATCAAAGTAGCCTGACGCTTCTAAGTGAAAACATAAGTGTTTTCACAAGATACACCCTCAGAAGCATATTTGTGGTTTTAAAAACTACTTGAACATTTTTACATCTGTCCAAGATGGAATAAGAGGGACTAGATTTATCCTACTTCTGAAACAACTAAAAGAGAGAGAGAATATATGAAATGACATCTGTCAAATTACGGACCTCAGGCAAAAAAGGACAGTGATCCCTGACAGACAGGAAACAAGTGAAGTAAACCTAAAATTTCCACAGCTCACAATCTTGAGAGAGTCGCCAGAACACAATGCAGAGAAAGATAATCCAAGTGGAGCCTGAATAACTTCCTGAGTTAAGGAGACAGAGATGATTAGAATTTCTGGAGCAAAGTACTGAAGAGAAAAGAGCTAGATGGAGAGAATACCCTGGAGATCAGCACAGGGTCTCCCTTGGGTATTCATCAGCTTGCTGATCGGTGTATTTGTGAGGGAACCATCTGAAGTCAGTGTGAAAAAGCCATCCAGTAGTATTATAGAATAGTGCCTGGTTCTTATACATGGCTAGAAATAGTGCCTGTTTCTACTAGTCAGACTGGAAAAAAAAATTATGTTTCTAAGGCATTGAACGGAGTACTCCAAAAGATCTTTCTCGGTAGTGGGAGATAATTAGCCCCTAGATGAAGCATAATTCTGCATCTACTAACAAATAACAAAAAGAAGGCCTGAAAGAATCAAACTTTTGAAGTAACTTAAATTCATCCCAGATAAAATCTTGATCACATTTATAAAAATAGAAAAATATCTGGAAGCCAACACAGTGAAATTCACAATGAATGACATAGAAGCAAAGATCAGTGAACATACTAATAAGCAGGGAATCATAAGCTATAATAGGTAGAATAATCAACAGAAACTGAGAGCTGACACAAATATTAGGATTAGCATATAATAGCATCTTAAAATGTTATTGTAATTGTGTTTTCTATGTTCAAAATGTTGAGTAGAGATACATAAGATATTAAAAAGACTCAAATCAAACTTCCAGAAATGCCAGCCAAAATGTATGAGAAGTAAAAATGCACAGGATGGAATTCATGTTAGAGTAGACATGGAAGAAGAAAAGATTAGTGAATATGAAGACATAGCAATACAAACTATTCAAAATGAAATACGGAATAATGACTTTTTAAAATGACAACAAAAGTAACTGAGCTCTGGGACAATTTCAAGTAGCTTTATTTATGTGGAACTAGAGTCTAAGAAGGAGAAGAGGTGTGAGACAGGCAGAAAAAAATATTTGAGTTAATAGTGGCAAAAATTTTCCAAATTTAATGACACCTCTAAACTCACCAAGTCAAGAAGGTTAATGAATCCAAGCACAAGAAACATGAAGAAAACTGCACCCATTACAGCTCATAATAATCAAATTGCTCAAACTCAATGATAAAGAAAAAAAAATGTAAAGCAGCCAGAGAAACATAGACACATTATGTAGAGAGAAACAAAGATGACAGCAGAATTCTTGTCTGAAACAATGCAAGTAAAAAGACAGTGGAGGGCTGTCTTTAAAGTGCTGAAAGAAAAAAAAAGTCTACCTAGAATTTTATATCCAATGAAAATATCTTCCAAAACTGAGGGCAAAATAAAGATATTTCCAACATACAAAAGTTGAAAGAATTTATCACCAGCCCACAGAAATGCTGAAGTCCATCAGGCAGGGAAAAATAAAACACCAGGTGGAAATGTGGACATAAAAAACAAAGAATAACACTACAAATGATCATTACAGGGTAAATATACAAGATAGTTTTTGTATCATTAAACTCTCTGATATAGTTTGGATGTGTGCCCTGCCCAAATCTAATACTGAAATATAATTCCCAGTGTTGGAGGTGGGCCTGGTTGGGGGTGATTCGATCATGGGAGTGGATTTCTCATGAGTGGTTTACTACCATCCCCCTTGTTATTGTCCTTGTGGTAATGAGTGAGTTCTCATTAGATCTGATCATTTAAAAGTATGCAGCACTTTCCCCATCCCTCTCTTGCTCCTGCTTCAACTTCCGCCATGATTGTAAGCCTCCAGAGGCCTCCACCAGAGCAGATGCTGATGTTATACTTCCTGTACAGCCTGCAGAACCATGAGCCAATTAAAGATCTTTTCTTTTAAATTACCCAGTCTCAGGTATTTATAGTAACGCAAGAACAGCCTAACACACTGTATTATAAAATAACTTGGCTATTTATAAAACATTAATGACAATATATTGGAGTTTATAACATATATAAGTAAAATGTATTTCAATAATAGCATAAACATTTGGAAGAGGAGATATAGAAGTGTGTGTGTGTGTGTGTGTGCATGGGTGCACACGTGCATGTATACACACACAGGCACACAAACATATATATGTATTGTTTTTGAAAACAGGATCTCACTCTGTTGCCTAGTCTGGAGTGCCATGGCTCAGTCATGGCTCACTGCAGCCTCATCCTCCTGAGATCAAATGATCTCCTGGCTCAGACTCCCAGGTAACTACGACTAAGGGTTACCACACATGGCTAATAGAAATTTTTTTTTGTAGAGATAAGGTCTCATTATGTTGCCCAGGTTGGTCTCAAACTCCTGAGCTCAAGTGGTACTCTTGCCTCAGCCTCCCAAAGTGTTGGAATTATAGTTGTGAGCCATTGCGCCTGGTCAGAAGTATATTATTGCAAGGTTTTTATAATATACCTGATGTAGGATAGTATAGTCTGAAGGCAGTCTGTGATAAGTTAAAGACATATACTATTAGTAGTAAAGCAACCACTAAAATGAAAAAGTTGTAGCTAAAAAGACAACAGAAATAAAATTTGATTATAAAAAATATTCAATCCACTGTAGTCACTAATAACTTAATTCTGCATTTTAAAATAACTTAAGGAGTATAATTGGATTGTTTGTAATTCAAAGGATAAATGCTCAAGGGGATGGATACCCCACCTTCAGAAAAGAAGGCAGAGAAAGAAGAAAACAGGAAAGACATAGGACAAATAAAAAAACAAATAGCAAAATGATCGACTTAATCTTAAACAACCAGTAACACTTTTAAATATAAACAGTCTAAACATCTCAATTAAAATGCAGATTATCAGGTTTGATAAAAATAGATAAGACTTTAATGTAAGCTCTCTACAAAAATGCACTTTAATTATAAAAACACATCTTAAATTATACATTACGCAAACAATAGTCAAAAGAAGTTGAAATGGCTATTTAATATCAGAAAAATAGATTTCAGAGCAAATAATACTAATAGAGATCAAGCAAGATAGTTCATAATGTTAAAGGCATGCATTCATCAAGAGGATATACTCATTATTCATGTTCGTGCAACTAATAAAAGAACCTTAAAATACATGAAGTGAAAACTGGTAGAACTGCAGGGAAAAGTAGAAGGATTAACAATTTTGGTTGGGAATTTCAATATTCTTTCATTAACTGATTCAACAAGTTTTGTGATCAGAGAGGACATAACAGACTGGATTGCCACTATCAACTAACTTGACCTAATTGACATTTATTGAACATTCTACTCAATGATAGCCAAATACGTTCTTTTCAAGTGCACATAGAGAATCTACTAAGATACGCTCCATTCTGGACTATAAAATGTTTCAATAAATTTAAAGGAATTCAAGTTATAGAAAGTATGTTCAGTAACCTCAACGGAATTCAAATGTATATCAATAAGGGAAATATACCTGGAAACATCTCCAAATAATTAAAAACTAAATAGCACACTTTTAAATAAATTATTGGTACCAAAATAAAACATTTTGAACTGAATGGAAATGGAAAAATCAATTTGTCAGAATTTCCCTGATGCTACTAAACTAGGAAATAGGGGAAAATTTATAGTGCTTTTATTAGAAGCAATGACCTCAGTCTTAATTTATTAGAAAAGAAAAAAAAAAAGAAAAGAATCAAGGACCTCAGGCTTAATATTAAGCAACTGGAAGAAGAAGAAGAAGTTAAACACAAAGCAATCACACACAAAAACAATAGCTCCCAAAGCCAAAACCAGTGAAATTATAAACAGGAAAAGCAAGAGAAAATCAGTCAACCCAAAGGTTCATTGTCTTTGAAAAAATCAGTAAAATTATAACTGATAAATCTCTAGCCAGACATAAAAAGAGAAGATGCAACTTTGTAATAACAATGAGAGAAGTGACATCACTACAGATTAGAAAGATATTAAAAGAAGAAAGATGAAGTATTTTGAACAACCTTATGCATATAAATCTGAAAACTTTGATGAAATATACAAATTACTCGAAAAATGCAAACAACCAAAGTTCACTGAAGGAGAAATAGATAAGCTGATTAGTCCTATATGTATTAAGGAAATGGAATTCCTTGTTTAAAACCTTCCCACAAAGGAGACGGCAAGCCCACATGGCTTCACTTGTCAATTCTACTAAGTGTTTAAAGGAAATATAACACTAATTCCATAAAAAATTTTTCTGACAGTTAAAGTGGAGAGAATACTTCCTAATTCCTTCTATCAGGCCAGCATTGCCCTGATAAAGAAACTAAACAAAACTAAAAATCCAAAAGGAAAAAGAAAACTAAAGATCAACATCCTTAATGAATATAGATATTAAATTCTAAACAAAATTATATCAAGTCAAATCCAACATGATATACATCATTTGCAAGTGATGTTTATTCTAGAATGCAAGGATGGTTTAGCTCTTTAAAATCTATCAATATTATTCAGTGCTTAAAAGAAATGAAATATCAAGCCATGAAAAGACATGGAGGAAACTTATATATGTATTACTAAGTGAAAGAAGCCAATCTGAAAATGCTACTTACTGTATGATTTCAACTAGATGACATTCTGGAAAAAGCAAAGTAAAAAGATTAATTGTTGCCAGGGGTTGTGAGGGGTCTGGAGTTGGAGTTGGGAGGATAAATAGTTGGAACATGGAGGATTTTCAGGGCAGTGGAACTACTCTGTATGATACTATAATGGTGGAAACATTTCATTATACATTTGTCTAAACCCATAAAATGTACACCAAGTGTGAACCCAAATGCAAACTATGAACTTTAGCTAATAATGATGTGTCAGTGTAGGTTCATCAGTTGTAACAAATATACCACTTTGGTGGGGGCTATTAACACGTGAGAAACGATGCATGTGTGGAGCAGAGAGTATATGAAAAATGTCTGTACCTTCCTCTCAATTTTGCTGTGATCCTAAAATTGCTCTAAAAAATAAAGTCTATTAAAATGAATCAATTAATATATTTTACCATATTAAGAAAACTGAAAAAGGAAAAGCACGTGATCATCATAGCAAATATAAGAAAAATATTTGAAAAAATGTATCATCTAGTCCTTATAAAAATTCTTAGTAACATATAAATGGAAAAGAACTTCCACAACTTAACATAGAACATCCATGTAAAACCTACAGCTAACATCATAATTATGGTGAAAAACAGAATGCTTTCCCCCTGAATATCAAAAGCAAGATATGCAATTATTAGGAAACTGTTGTATTAGAGGTTAACAACACAATCTTTAATCTATCAGTTAGTAGTTCACATCTGACAGTTGAAAACAGAATAACAGCCCTGCTATAGTTAAGAGAAAACACGTAAATATTGCTAATCATGATACTCCACGTTTCTTTCAGACTAGAAAGTAAAAAAAAAAAAAAGCCACAGGCTTACTTATAGGTTTTGATACAGCCATTTAAACATCCAATAAACTCGGTGAGAGCCATCTGTGATTTCACCTTAGCTGGCTTAGCTGCTTTTCTCATTTCAGAAGTGCATATCCCAAAGCTGTATCTCCTTCTGGATTGTGTGTGTGTGTGCGTGTGTGTGTGTGTGTGTGTGTGTGTGTGTGCGCCTGCTCTTGTTCAGTGCTTAATAACAGACCTACAAAAGCTTTTAGTATACAACTAGATTTCCTTGATCACATTATGCTAGAATTTGGGTGACCTACTCCACACACAACACAGGAAATTGATGGTAACTTGTGAAGTGAGTAGAAGTGACTGAATTTAATTTGTAAGAGTACCCACAAAAACAATTAGTTTAGCTTGAAATTCTTATAAGGAGAGTTTTGGGTACTGTTAGGTTTCATTTTATTTGCCTATACTCTAGAAAAAAAAAATACATCAAAACTATTGTGATGAAAGCTAGTGATCTTCAGCACATCAAAACTTGTTTAAAATGCTTTCATCTGATCTCACACAACAGGGATATTCGCACAAAATATCTGTATAGAAATCATGTTTTAAAAATTAAGAAACAAAATACATGAAGAAAGTAACTTTCGGGTGAATTATATAGTGCATCATTATGTAACATCAAATAAGCCTTTGATATTTCCTCATTTTTCTTAGATTTTTATACACTGGCTCTATCTGTAGAAAGTAGGCTGGAAGGGAAATATTCTTATAGGACACAAATTGAAATAGGTTATTTTAGTTGATCCTTTAAAATCTCTTAGTAATAGTCAAAGAATTGTGTATGGGTTTACTTTTTAAATGGATTTACACATTTAATGAAACCATGTGAGATGAAACTAGGATATTTATCATTTAGCATCATATTCTCATTTGTTGACAGAAAAAAAATCCTTTTGTAGAACTTATTTTAAAGGCATTTCATACTATTAAAAAGGAACAGCTTTCAAAATACAAATCAAGTATATAAATCCATTAAGTGCAGTCACATCAATACTTAGGTCAAAACCATCACATGACACATAGTACTATAAGATCATACTTAAAATCCCTCTTCTCTGTAAGTCTTCATATTAACTGCTTAGAATTGCAGCTGTCTCACTTATTTTTCTCTAAGTCTTCATAGACATCATATATATATATACACATATATATATATACACACACATATATATACACACACATATATAGATATATATATTCTTAAATGTCAGAAGGATAGTGTTGTTTTCATATACAGTGGAAATGACCAGATACTTAAAAATACATTGTTCCTATGGAAATTAATCTCTGGAGGTTTAGATTAAAGATAAATACTATTCGGGTATAAGATGAAAAGCTATATAAAATGACTGATTTTATTTCAATTTTCTAATAATTCAGGGCTACATCTTTCAACCTTATCTCTAAAATATGCAAGTAGATAGCAGGACAGTACTAGAGTGCCATGTCAATCCTCTTTGCTAATGTACTGGCAGTCAAAACTGAAAGACTACGATTTTATGAAAGCAAGAATAAATTGCATGTAATCCTGGCCTTTACAGTGAAAGTCAAACTTAACCCTAAATGAAATTCCTAAATTTGTAGGGCCTCTTTTATCCCAAAATGCAAAGGCCAGTTTTGTCACACATGATGAATTAGATGCACCGTGTTCTTGTATTAACCTCCAAAGAAGGCAACTCTTGGTATTCTAAACATCTTTTTAAGTCAGAAGACAAGTATGTGATAATAAATCTCTGAAATTGTTATGGGCAAAATTTTCTTGTATTCTAAAAATGCAGCCTATTTGCCAGCATCTTATAATAAATATTATAAGCAAAAAAAAATGGTAAATTTATAGTTTTGTTAAGAAGAAAGAATTACAGTAGGCTCTTACAAAAACTAAAATTTGTCTTCTAAGTTCAGATAATCGTAGGATGAAACCGAACCTTTACCCACTTTGAAATTGCTGCATGTTTCCAAACTCATCTTGGACTTTCTATACCCTACTTCTCAGCTCTGTTTCTAGTTGTGTTGCCAGATTTCAGTTTAGCCATTTAGTACCAACTACTTTTGGCATGAGCCAATGATTCAGGAATTAGCTAGACACTTGTTAGTGTTTAGGTGCTATAACTACATTATACTTTCAATTGGGACACACAATACAAAGAATGGATAAGGAAGATTTTATAGATACACATGCTGAATCCTCTCCGTGGTGAAACGGAATACTCAGAGCCATTTTATTTAGTATACTAGGGTGTGTTTGGGGTATTTTTTGTTGGTTGTACTCCTCACAGTACCCCTTTAGATATAGACATTATTGTGATTCCCATTTTACAGATAAGGAAGAACAAGCGAGTTAAATTATTGACCCAGAATCACACATCTTGGAAGTGCACATTTATTTTGCCTTAACTAAATATTAAATTTTGCTTTTTCACACTCTTATTATCAGGGATATTATAATTTATATTTTAAACATTATACTATTAAAGTTGATGCTGAAAAAGCTTTCTCAGTACCATGATCTTATTCATAACATAGTTGTTGAACTGCAAACTGTTGGAATCCCATGCAAAGTTAATTAAAATATATATCATACTTGACTGCAAGTATTGTAAATGACCATAAAAAATACAAGAAAGCTGTGCTTCTGTCATATGTTCTTGATGCCTGGAGTTTGAATTTGGATTCAAACCTGTTTCCCTCATATATAAATATATAGCTATTTAAAATAATGTACTAGGAAAGATTTGTGATATATTTATCTTTACGTGAAGGACAGGTTGAGGCAATATATATTTTTAAAATTTAGCAGTAATTTGCATCTCATTAATTCTGATTTTCCTTCTCTTACCTTTCTCTCTGACTGATTCTCACTTTCTTCTTCTTTTGTTTATAATCACCGTGACTATTCAAAATTCGTCCATACTTATAGAGACAGTTTAATAAGGTATGCTTGCAGGTGTTCAAATGAAAGCAGGTCAAGTTTAAAAATCCTGAAGACGTGTCTCAATACAATTTTTATTTTATGTATTATGAGCATGTGTTTTCTTCCCTGGTTACATGCTTCAATTCATGGGGTTGAGAGCATGAAATTTAACTCCAGAACACCTAATGCACAGGAATCCCTAGAAAATGATAAACCCCAGGTATATGTAGTACAAAGCTGATCCTAGGTAATTAATGGTCAATCAGGAAGTGCAGTTACTGCAAAGAGCATGCTACCTAAGAAGTCCTCTATATTCATATTCATGCTGAGACTAGCTACAAAAATTTTTATAAAAATTTTGACACATGTGTGCATTTGAGTGTGCAAGCTAGGGGAAGGTTTGTGTTGGGGGGGTGCAGCAGTCTAAAAAATATTGATATTAGACTCCAAGAAATGGTTGTTATCAACATCACTCAAGTGCAAATCTTGATGCAAAGGGCATACAAAAAGCTGTAGGTAAGAAGAAGTTCAAGAATATAGAGGGCAGAAGTCATCTATTTCTCTATAGTCACATTTAGGGAACATTTATACACTTCCAAGATGTGTTTTGCATACATACACTGCACAAAATTGTTGTCATTTTTAAGATGCACCTAGTAATTGGAGGGAGTTTTATATTTAAAACTCATATTCTATGTGGTTATTTTAGCCACAACTGATAAAATTTTGTAGCTAAAAGTTGATATTATTTTGCAGTTTGAGATTTAGAAGAAAAGAAATCTTAGAGAGGAGAAAATGCCCATATAGATTTTTCTCAAGAAGACTACAGGATGAGGCTCTCAGTTAGGAATTCTTTTCTCTACCAGTCTCCTGGGGACATAAAGAGTAATTTTCCTCCAGGCCTTGGTATGGCAAATGCACAAAAATTAGTCAATCTAGTCATTTCCAGTTCACTCATTGGTGTGTGGGATATGGTTGCCTTAAACCATATTCTCTCTAAGTACATACACACTTCCAGTAACTTGGGCAACATACTGGTATCCTCCCAGTTACCCAAATTTCTGGAAATTAGAAGCCAACCCTGTTTTTATTTCAAAAATCAGATCCAATTCCTTGGATGGAAATGCCTTCTAGACATTCTGTTATGAGGCATTCCATGCTACCAATGTCTCCTTCCTAATCTAGGCTCCTGAGACCTCTGAAATGTTTTACATTTTGTTATATGCTACATGGTATCCTATGTTTTAAGATTTCCTAGAAGCAAATTTAAGGTACTTGCTTTGTTTATACTTCATTCTCATGTAAGCAGTCTTACTATTCTTGGATCCTTAACTTTCAATACTATGCTTTAATTAAGAGTTTTTAGTTATTATAATAAAATTATTTTTAAATGAAATCATTAATTTTTACCAAGGAAACCTTAAGCCAACATTTTCCCTTTAAAAAAAGAAATGCTATTTAAAATTGGCACAATAAAGTCAGCAATCAAAGCAAAAGAAAAATCTGTGTTTAAATAATAGTTGACAATTCTGCCCACCACATTATTTCCAATTCCATGTTATGTTACAGCCAAAAAGGAAGCAACTAAACTCATGCAGCTTATCTTGGCATGCTAGGGGTAATGGACTGTGGGATAAGTGATGGCATATACAGAAGAAATGTAAAATTCCACAGTTGCTCTGACAATGTACCTTGGGTTTGGAATTCAATACAGTAGTTGTTATGGTTATACAGGCTGTGCTCTGTCCTACACTAAGATGTTGCACTCAGATGATACATTTATATTAGTTGAATATGTTATGACTGTTAAAGAAAAGCATTATTTGTAACACTTGTTAAATAAGGTGAGGAAGATCCTAAGGAGGGACCATTGCAATAGATATAGGGACCATTGCAATGGGAACTTGCAGTGCAGTGGAGAAGAGAGATTGGGCTTGACTCTGATTCCAACAAGGACAAGTGGAGATTGATATCCAAGGAGCAGCATGGGGTCAGTGGATAGAATATTACTAAGAGGAAACATCAGGTGTAAGGAGGATTCCTGCTATGCCAATTCAACAGACTTCTTGCTGAAGACAGGCCAGGATGATAAGATACAGAAGGTGAGGATGAGAACAGACACCAAGGATGGGGGACTTTCTTTAAACTAATTTAGCAGGATTCTTACTCAAACTGGATTCTACAAGGATAGAGGGAAACCCAAGATCAGGTCTCGTCGAGCAGAGGCCTCAGAGGAGCCTGAATAAGAGAGAGTATTTGTTACAATATACAAATACATACACAAAGCCAGTACTTTGCAGTTCAGCACTTCCCATGTTATTGGGTCCACAGAAAAAAGAGACTGTTATGGAATGGGTCTGTCATATTGAAGACTAAAGTGCATGGAGGGAGCAGTAAGAAGCTATTATGATCCTTGGGGGTTGGTTATCTCAAGGAAGATTCTGACAAAGATGAATTGAAACAATAACAGCTTAACAAGTACAGTACAAGACAAAAACAGCCAAATTATAGTTAAGCAGACAAAAAATTACCAAGCATTTTTTGAGGAGGCAGATATAGAGGGAAAAAAAAACTTACAAAAGAAAATACTGTCACTTCTGAATAGATGAGATAACCTTGAGAGATAATATTAATAACATAGGCTAAAGCATTTGGAATTTGATTGCATCTTATCATTGTAAAATAAAGACTAGTGACTAGGAGAAAACATTAAAACAAATTCGTACAAGTAGTTTGATGGAGTGGAAAAATATTTTATTAGAAGTCAAGTGTTGAGGATTCAGACTCAATGCTACTTTCGTCACCTGAGTAACTGTGATAAATCACTCAGCTTCTAGCACTGTTTTCTCTGCTATAAAATGAAGTTAGATTAAATGATCTTTAAAATTCATTCCAGACATATTTAATGGTTTTGTGTGTGATTATTTTAATGATTTTATATTTGAGAATTTATATTTGAGAATAGCTTTATATTTTTTAATCAGATACAAACTATAATTATTTAATTAATTGGTACTATAAAATTTCAGTAAAAAAGAAATAAGCAAAGGCTGGGGTGATGGGGGAGGTTTAGGAAAGATGTAGCATTTAAACTGTATAGATCACAGTTGCTTAAAAATCTGGCTGGGATTTTCATAAGCAGATAGAAAAAGGGGGACAAAAAGAATTCTAATAGGAGGAATAACTGGAGTGATCAGGAGAAGTGGGATGGCTAGTAGATGGGCCAATAATAAGAGTGGCCTGACAGAAATAGAGTAGACAATGACACATCATATGGGGATTATGTGATTTAATGATTTATACTAGCATGTTAAGTTCTTGTAGAATGTATTTCAAGACAAAACTATATTTCAGCATTTCAAAATGTATTTCAAATCATGCAATATTTGTATTTATTTTCATTCTTTAATTTAATTTTATTTATTTCAATAGCTTTCAGGGTATAAGTATTTTTTGGTTACATGGATGAATTGTATAATGGTGAAGTCTGGGATTTTAGTGCACCCATCACCTGAGTAGCGTACACTCTACTCAATAGGTAGTTTTTAATCCCTCATCTCCCTCTCACCCTCTCTTTTTCTGAGTCTCCTATGTCTTTCCATTATACCAGTCTGTATACTTTTGCATATCCATAGCTTAGCACCCACTTATAAATGAGAACGTGCAGTATTTGGTTTTTCATTCTTGAGTTACTTCACTTAGAATAACAGCCACCAGTTCTACCCAAGTTGCTGCAAAACACATTATTTTATTATTTTATGGCTGATTAGTATTCTATGGTGTATACCATATATATACCAATGTGGTGTATATACATATATATATATATATATAAATGTGATATATATATATATATATACACACACACATATGTATCACATTTTCTTTATCCAATCATTGATTGATGGGCACTTAGGTTGATTCCTTATCTTCGCAACTGTGAATTGCAAAAGCACAAAATATTTTTAAATACACAGCTATAAATTAGAATATTTTGTTTTTTCCATTAGAGTGTAAGCTCCATGTGATCATTGTCTGCTTTGTTCCTTCTGTATTCCTAACACGTAGAAAAGTGGCTGAAATATAAACACATTTTGCCTATGTTAGAGTGTGCTTTAAATAAGTCAGCATTGGTTTTTACATCTTGAAAAATGGGATATTTTACATTAAAACAACCTCGCAAAATCACTCCCGTGTATAGAGAGACATAAGGAAGATACAATTGCTGTGAGCAACCTTATTTTTTCAAAATGAGAACTAGACATTTTTGTAGCTTTTCAACTACAGGCATTTATGACTGTATCCTATGTATCAGTAAATAACAGATCTTTGTTTTTCAGGTAGAAATAGTAACTAGCCATCCATAACGTATTATTTTTCTCTCTGGACACTGTGTTAAATATGAGTGTACTTATATTGGAAAACAACCTCTACCACTAGAGTAAAAGCCATTTGAAAGTCAATGCACTACAACTGCTGTTTGCTATGGAACACTGTGCAAGAGAGTACTATTTGAAATATTTGAAACACTTTATTACAGCAGGACAGGAGGTCAACTGATAGTAACAGAATTTATGTGGACTTCATTTTCTGCAAACTTGGAGAGTAGCCTTTCTATTTCTCCGTGTGATTTTTAAAGTCATAATTCTAAATATGTCAACATTCATAATAGATCTAGAAATTATTTACATAATCATCATTACTAAAAAGGAAGGGGCAGGCATTCTTTGGACACAAATTAGCATCATAGAGGATTATGAAATTTGGCCATTCTGTGTATTAAATTTCCATTTTAAAGTAATGTTACTAGTGTTGAATCTTTTCTTCTCTGATGCATCAAATATTCCAGTCATCTAAAATTCATTTTTAGCTGAACAAATTTCCGTGAAATTAATGTGACTTCTGACAACTTTATTTTTTTTCTAGTTATTGCTGTCCAACAATCACATAATAAACAGCACATCAATTGCATGAATTTCTCTCCTATTGAATTAACAAAGCCATGGAGCAAATTATATTTTCTGATGATTCTTAGGTAAGGATTTGGAAATTTCTTACATTTTCATTATTAACGATAAAGAATCACCCGTTAGCACTGGTGGGTAGGAAAGCTTCCAGTTGCTCTGTCAGGAGCCCTGGCCTGCTGAAGTTGTAGAGTTTTCTAGCTGCAGTAGCAAAGCCTACGCCTGCTCATTGGTATGGCTGCTGCTATGGCAGTATTATGGGTGTGGTAATTGGTTCTTCCCTACTTTTCACAAGTGCTAATGGTCACCAGAGCTGGATGCCAGAAAGAAAACTCCCCTAAGTATCCCAACAACATCCTCTACCTCTCTGCCATTTCTGTCTATAGGAAATTGGGCTTCGTGGTAATTCACATTGTAGCAAACTTCCGTGAATATCTGTTCCATATCAAAAAATATATGCACTAAAAATACACTTTAAAAGATCTATTGCTTTTTATTTTAATTGGATATTTATTGCAGATTAAAGTTGATTTGGCAGTTGATTTTATTAATGAGTAGTCCCTTCAATGTAAAAGTAATAACACTTGACTTCTACTTTGGGATGTAATGTTTGAGGTAAGTTGAACAAAAGAAATTTTATGATTTTTCTTAACTATTTAAATTAGACAACAAGCAGTGTTTTTTTGTTTGTCCCTTTTCTTGAGTCAGTTGTAAAATTTTCCATTTTAGCTGAAAAGAAGTTACCATTTGTGAACTTTGAAAAACTATAAAACTGCCAAAGAATGAATAAATCTAGAATATAATAGCTGTTTTAATGCATTGTTCCTATAACTATACTGGAAGGGGAAAAATCATATTTGCTTTGGGACATATTAATCAGCTAGGAATATCAGTTAGTACAACCCACTATAGAGAACAGTTTGGAGGTTCCTCAAAAAACTAAAAATTGAGCTACCATATGATCCAGCAATCCCACTCCTGGGCATATACTGAAAAGAAAAGGAATCAGTACATCGAAGAGATATCTGTACTCCTGTGTTTGTTGCAGCATTGTTTACAATAGCTAAAATTCAGTAGCAACCTAAGTGTCCATAACAGATGAATGGCTAAAGAAAATGTGATACATATAAACAATGGAGTACTATTCAGCCATCAAAAAGAATGAGATCCAGTCATTTGCAACTGCGTGGATGGAACTGTGGAACTGGAGATCCTTATGTTAAGTGAAATAACCCAGGCACAGAAAGACAAACATGGCATGTTCTCATTTATTTGTGGGATCTAAAAGTCAAATCAATTGAACTCATGGACTTGGAGAGTAGAAAGATGGTTACTAGAGACTGGGAAGGTAGTAGGGAGTGTGAGGGAGGTGGGGGTGGTTAATGGGTATGAAAAAATGGAAAGAATGAATAAGACCTGATATCTGATAACACAATAGGGTGACTATAGTCAATAATAATTATATATTTTAAAGTAAAGAGTGTAATTGAATTGTTTGTAACTCAAAGGATAAATGCTTGGAAGGATGGATACCCCATTCACCATGATGTGATCATTTTACATTGCATGCCTGTATCAAAACATCTTATATACACAATAAACATATACACCTACTATGTACCCACAAACTTTTTTTTAAATGTAAAAATTAAAAAGAGAAACTAATCAAAATCTAAGCAGAGGGACCTTGAAGAGGTATCAGAGTGATAATTTTACTAAGGAAAAATGAACAAGCAGATTTTGTCACTAAATAATCACCAGGGTACCAAGTTAAAATTCTGCATTTTATATTTAGAAGCAAGTTGGCACAGGGCTGAAACATCAGAAATTCAGTATCCACCAGTAATTTCTTGTTATTGCTAATTCTCATTAGAGGTCTAACCACAAATTGTTATCTACCTTCGACATTTAGATCTTGTTCCTCCATGCATCTTAGTATCTTACCTATGAGTTTTATTTTTCTGTAAGTACTATATCCATGTATGCAGATATTTATTATACATTGTTTTAATATTCTCTATTTATACTGGGAATCAGGTAAAATCAGTTTGTTATTTTGCTGTTATTTAGAAGTGAGGTCTAGAAGTCAGCTAGTTTCTTAAAAAGTTTTAGTATGTTGCTTTGGTAATATGAGCCAAGCTGACACCTACAAGAGCATAAAATAAATATCTATTATATGCATAAATTACAGCATAATAGTAAAGTTGACCGTATTACGAACATTAGTTTAGTTCTCAATCTTAGCATGTATTTTTTTTTCTTCAATTTTATTTTAAGTTCAGGGGTATATTGCAGGATGTGCAGGTTTATTACATAAGAAAACGTGTCCCATGGTGATTTGCTGCACAGATAATCAGATCACCTAGGTATTAAGCCCAGCATCGATTAGGTATTTTTCTGGTGCCCTCCCTCCCCTTCCCCCTACCACGACAAGCCCCAGTATGTGTTGTTTTCCCCCACGTGTCCATAATTGTGGTCCCATAATTCAGCTCCCACTTATACATGAGAACGTGTGGTGTTTGATTTTCTGTTCCTGTGTTAATTTGCTGGTAATGATGGCTTCTAGCTTCATCCATATCCCCACAAAGGACATGATCTCATTCATTTTTATGGCTGCATAGTATTCCATGGTGTATATATACCACATTTCCTTTATCCAGTCTATCATTGATGGGCATTTGGGTTGATTCCATGTCTTTGGTATTATGAATAGTGCTGCAATGAACAGATGCATGCATGTATCTTTATAAGAGAATAATTTATATCCCTTTGGGTATATATCCAGTAATGGGATTGTTGGATTAAATGGTATTTCTGCCTCTAGGTCTTTGAGGAATCACCACACTGTCTTCCACAATAGTTGAACTAATTTACACTCACACCAACAGTGTAAAAGCATTCCTTTTTCTCCACAATTTTACCAGCATCTGTTGTTTTTGGAATTTTTAATAATAGCCATTCTGGATGACGTGAGATGGTATCTCATTGTGGCTTTGACTTGCCTTTCTCTAATGATCAGTGATGTTGAGCTTTGTTTCATATGTTTTTTGCCTACATGTATGTCTTCTTTGGAGAAGTGTCTGTTAATGTCCTTTGCTTACTTTTGAATGGAGTTGTTTGTTTCTTTCATGTAAATTTGTTTAAGTTCCTTGTAGACTCTGGAATTGAAGCCTTTGTCAGATGGATAGATTGCAAAAATGTTCTCCCATTCTGTAGGTTGTCTGTTTATTCTGTTGATAGTTTCTTTTGCTGTGCAGAAGCTCATTAGTTTAAGTAGATCCCATTTGTCAATTTTTTCTATTGTAGCAATTGCTTTTGGCATTTTCATCATGAAATCTTTGCTTGCACCTATGTCCTAAATCATACTGCCTAGATTTTCTTGTAGGGTTTGTATAGTTTTGGGTTTTATATTTAAGTCTTTAATCCATATTGAGTTAACTTTTGTATGAGGTGTAGGGAAAAAGTTCTAGTTTCAATTTTCTGCATATGGCTAGCCAGCACTCCCAGCACCAGTTATTAAATAGGGAGTCTTTCACCATTGCTGGCTTTTGTCAATTTTGTCAAAGATCAGACAGGTGTATTTGTGCAGTCTTATTTCTTTTTTTTTTTTTAACTTCTAAAGTTAAATATTTTAATTTTATTCTATGTCACAGAAACTATGCAAAAGAAATAATCCTCACATTCATAAACAATCAGTTATTGCAATTATAAAGCTTATAATATAAACTTTTATGAAGCCTTAAAATGTCTACAGGAAAGGGAGAAGCCTATAAATGATCTTGTAATTGCAGAGTTTGTTTTTCCTACAGTAGATTAATATTTGATAAAATATACGAGCCAAGTGTATTGTATTTCATGTTATAGCTCAAGACCAAAACCATTTTTTTTTTTTATTTTTATTTTTTTTATTTTTTTTTATTATACTTTAGGTTTTAGGGTACATGTGCACAATGTGCAGGTTTGTTACATATGTATCCATGTGCCATGTTGATTTCCTGCACCCATTAGCTCGTCATTTAGCATTAGGTATATCTCCTAATGCTGTCTCCACCCCCCCCACCCCCCAC
>NW_026652282.1:75672030-75694129 GCF_009828535.3 Hylobates moloch
CACAATGTGCAGGTTTGTTACATATGTATCCATGTGCCGTATTGGTTGGCTGCACCCATTAACTCGTCATTTAGTATTACGTATATCTCCTAATGCTGTCCCTTCCCCATCCCCCCAACGCACAACATTCCCTGGAGTGTGATGTTCCCCTTCCTGTGTCCATGAGTTCTCATTGTTCAATTCCCACCTATGAGTGAGAACATGCGGTGTTTGGTTTTTTGTCCTTGCGATAGTTTACTGAGAATGATGTTTTCCAGTTTCATCCATGTCCCTACAAAGGACACGAACTCATCATTTTTTATGGCTGCATAGTATTCCATGGTGTATATGTGCCACATTTTCTTAATCTCTGGGACACATTCAAAGCAGTGTGTAGAGGGAAATTTATAGCACTAAATGCCCACAAGAGAAAACAGGAAAGATCCAAAATTGACACCCTAACATCACAATTAAAAGAACTAGAAAAGCAAGAGCAAACACATTCAAAAGCTAGCAGAAGGCTAGAAATAACTAAAATCAGAGCAGAACTGAAGGGAATAGAGACACAAAAAACCCTTCAAAAAATTAATGAATCCAGGAGCTGGTTTTTTGAGAAGATCAACAAAATTGATAGACCGCTAGCAAGACTAATAAAGAAGAAAAGAGAGAAGAATCAAATAGATGCAATAAAAAATGAAAAAGGGGGTAGTAACACTGATCCCACAGAAATACAATCTACCATCAGAGAATACTACAAACACCTCTATGCAAATAAACTAGAAAATCTAGAAGAAATGGATAAATTCCTCGACAAATACACCCTCCCAAGACTAAACCAGGAAGAAGTTGAATCTCTGAATAGACCAATAACAGGTTCTGAAATTGTGGCAATAATCAATAGCTTCCAAACCAAAAAGAGTCCAGGACCTGATGGATTCACAGCCAAATTCTACCAGAGGTACAAGGAGGAACTGGTACCATTCCTTCTGAAACTATTCCAATCGATAGAAAAAGAGGGAATCCTCCCTAACACATTTTATGAAGCCAGCATCATCCTGATACCAAAGCCAGGCAGAGACACAACCAAAAAAGAGAATTTTAGACCAATATCCTTGATGAACATTGATGCAAAAATCCTCAATAAAATACTGGCAAACCGAATCCAGCAGCACATCAAAAAGCTTATACACCATGATCAAGTGGGCTTCATCCCTGGGATGCAAGGCTGGTTCAACATACGCAAATCAATAAATGTGCAGTCTTATTTCTGAGTTCTCTATTCTGTTCCATTGGTCTATGTGTCTGATCTTGTACCAGTACCATGCTTTTTTGGTTACTGTAATCTTGTAGTATAGTTTGAAGTTGAGTAGCATGATGCTTCCAGGTTTTTGATGTGAGCATTTAATGCTATAAATTTCCCTTTGGCGGTGTCCCAGAGATTCTGGTACATTGTCTCTTCATTCTCAGTAGTTTCAAAGAACTTCTTGATTTCTACCTTAATTTCATTATTTACCCACAAGTCATTCAGGAGCAGGTTGTTCAATTTCCATGTAGTTGGGTGGTTTTGAGTGAATTTCATAATCTTGAGTTCTAATTTGATTGTGCTGAGAGACTGTTTATTATGATTTCAGTTCTTTTCATTTGCTGAGGAGTGTTTTACTTCCTATTATGTGATCAATTTTAGAGTAAGTGCCATGTGGCAATGAAAACAATGTATATTCTGTTGAATTTGGGTGAAGAGTTATGTAGATTTCTATTAGGTCCACTTGATCCAGAGCTGAGCTCAGGTCCTGAATATCTTTGTTAATTTTCTGTCTTGATGACCTGTCTAATATTGTCTGTACAGTGTTAATGTCACTCACTATTATTCTGTGGGAGGCTAAGTCTCTTTTTACATCTCTAAGCACTTGCTTTATGAATCTGGGTATTACTATATTAGGTTCATATATATTTAGGATAGTTAGCTTTTGAATTGAAACTTTTACCATTATGTAATGCCCTTCTTTGTCTTTTTTAAATCTTTGTTGGTTTAAAGTCTATTTTGTTAAAGACTAGGATTGCAACGCCTGCTTTTTTCTATTTTCCATTTGCTTGGTAAATTTTCCTCCATACCTTTATTTGAGCCTATGTGTGTCTTTGCAAATGAGCTGGGCCTCTTGAAGGCAGCATACCAATGGGTTTGGCTCTTTATCCATCTTGCTATTCCGTGTCTTTTAATTGGGGCATTTAGCCCATTTACATTTAAGGTTAATATTGTTATGTGTGAATTTGATCCTGCCATCATGATGCTAGCTGGTTATTTTGTAGTCTTGTTTATGTAGTTGCTTCATAGTGTCACTAGTCTGTGTACTTCAGTGTGTTTTTGTAGTGGCTGGCAATGATTTTTCCTTTCCATATTTAGTGCTTCCTTCAGGACCTCTTGCAAGGTAGGCCTGGTGGCAATGAATTCCCTTAGCATTCACTTGTCTGAAAAGGATCTTATTTCTCCTTCACTTATGAAATGTAGTTTGGTCAGATATAAAATTCTGTGTTGGAAATCGTTTTCTTCAAGAATGTTGAATATTAGCCCCCAATCTCTTCTGGCTTATACGATTTCAACTGAGAAGTCCGCTGTTAGTCTGATGGGTTTCCCTTTGTCAGTAACCTGGCCTTTCTCTCTAGCTGCCTTTAACATTTTTTCTTCCATTTTGATCTTGGAGAATCTGATCATTATGTATCTTGGAGTTGATCTTCTCATAGAGTATCTTACTGGGGTTCTCTGGATTTCCTGAATTTAAATGTTGGCCTGTCTTACTAGGTTGGAGAAGTTCTCCGGCATGATAACCTGAAATATGTTTTCCAAGTTGGTTCCATTCTCCCCATCTCTTTCTAGTACCCCAGTCAGTCATAGATTTGCTCTCTTTACATAATCCATATTTCTCAGAGGTTTTGTTTGTTCCTTTTCATTCTTTTTTCTCTATTTTTGTCTGCCTGTCTTATTTCAGAAAGACAGCCTTCAAGCTCTGAGATTCTATCCTCTGCTTAGTCTATTCTGCTGTTGATACTTGTGATTGCATTGTGAAGTTCTTGTGTTGTGTTTTTCAGCTCTCTCAGGTCAGTTATGTTTCTCTCTAAACTAGCTATTCTGGCTACCAGTTCCTGTATTGTTTTATCATGATTCTTATCTTCTTTGCAGTGGGTTACAACATGTTCCTTTAGCTCAATGTAGTTTGTTATTACCCACTTCTTAAGCCTAATTCTATCAATTCAGCCATCTCAGCCTCAGCCCAGTTCTGTGTCCTTGCTGGAGAGGTGTTGTGGTCATTTGGGGGAGAAGAAGCACTCTGGCTTTTTGGGTTTTCAGTGTTTTTGCATTGATTCTTTCTCATATCTGTGGGCTTACCTACCTTCAATCTTTTAGGTTGCTGACCTTTGAATAAGGTTTTTGTGGGTTCTATTTTTGTTGATGTTGTTGTTTTCTGTTTGTTTGTTTTCCTTTTAACAGTCAGGCTACTTTACTGTGTGGCTGCTGCAGTTTGCTGGGGGTCTGCTTTAGACCCTAGCTGCTACTGTCTGGCTGCTGCAATTTGCTGGGGGTCTGCTTTAGACCCTAATTGGCTTGGTTTCTCCCATACCTGGAAGTATCACCAGTGAAGGCCATGAAACAGCAAAGATAACAGCCAGATCTTTTCCTCTGGAAGCTCCATCCCAGGGGGATACTGATCTGTTGCCAGCCTACATTGCACCTGTAGGAGGAGACTGGATACCCATGTTGGCAGGTCTTACACGACAGGAGGAATAAGATAAGGGATCTACCCCTAGAAGCTGTCTGGCTGCTTTTTGGTAGAGCAGGCATGCTGCATTGAGGGGGTCTCTTCCTCATCTGGACTACCTGAATTCTCCAAAGCTGGTAGGCTGAAGCAGCTGAGTTGGCCAAACCACAAAGGTGGAGGCCACCCCTTCCACTGCAAGCTCCATCACAGGGAGGGATCAGAGCTCTATTCATAGTACCCTGGCTGGAGTGGCTGGAGCCCCCTCAGGGAGGTCCTGCCCAGTGAGAAAGAATGGATCAAGGTCCCACTTAAAGAAGCAGTCTGGCCACCAACTGGCAAGGCAGCTGTGCTGCATTGTGGGGGGGCCCTTCCTTATCTGGACCGTCTGTATTCTGCATAGGGGGCAGGCTGGAATAGCTGAGTCTACCAAACCACAGAGATGGTGGCCACCCCTCCCCCCAGGAATTCAGACCCATCTCAGGCAGACTCCAACCTGCTGCCATTGGCTAGCTGGGATTCCAAGCCAGTGGGTCTTAACTTGTGAGGTAACAGGAAGTGGGGCCCACAGAACAATGCTGCTTGGCTCACTGGATTCAGCCCCCTTCCTAGGGATATGTGCAGATTGATTTCCCACCTTACTGGGGATCCTGAGGCCAGAGCACGTAAAGTTCCTGGGTGTCTGTGTGTGTCTGAGTGGCTGCTCCACTGAGACTCCTCACAGCTCTGTGTGTCAGACCCAAGGCCCTGGTGGCATGGGCTCATGAGGGGATATCCAGATCCATGGGTTGCAAAGATCCATGGGAGAAGTGTGGTTTTTCAGGTGGAGTTGTGCAATCACTCACCACTTCCCTTGGATGAGGGTGGGGGTTCCTCTGGCTCCATGCCACTCCCCCATGGGCCATCACCTTTCCCCACTTTTCTTCATTTTTTTGTGTGTCGAGTTGTTTTCCTAGTCAGTCTCAATGTGAGAACCTGGATATTTCAATTGAAGGTGCTGAATTCCCTCACCCCTTCTTATTCCTCTCCGTGAATACCGTGGACCACAGCTGCTTCTAATTAGCCATCTTGGATTGTGTTTTTTGCGACATTTTTAAAATACACCTTTGTAAACTGTTACTTGTTCTTCTCTCACTGTTTAAATTTATGGAAACAACTAAAGCATGTTTCACGAGGAAAACTTCAACAAGTCTGACATATATTTTGATATTATTAATGAAGAATATTCAACAAAAAATGCTAATAAGACAGACCTCAGTATAAAGTGGCACTGTTCCCACTATACAGATAACACATTTTTCCTAGCTATTGGTAGTGTCAATGGCAGTAATAACAGATTCATAATGCCTGATTCCTTTCTCTCTGAAATAATTTAGAAAAGTTAAACTTAATTTTATGTAAAAATGTAAAATTTTCACAATATTTATTTTTGGGGTCTTTTTTTAAACTTTATTGAGCATAATTGACAAAATTGTTTATAACAACCTGATGATTTGATATGTGTACATTGTGTGACTGTTACATCAAGTTAATTAACACATTCATCACTGAAAATAGTTATCCTTTTTTTCTCTTTTTGATGAGAACACTTGACATCTACTCTCTTAGTAAATGCCCAGTCTGCAAAACACTATAGTCACTATGCGGTATTTTAGAGCCTCAGAACTTATTCATCTGAATATTCAACTGAACATTTATATCCTTTAACCAACGTCTCCCCATTTTCCACACTCCAGCTCCTGGCATCCACCATCCTATTCTGTTTCTCTAAGTACAACATTGTATTTTCTTTT
Source organism: Hylobates moloch (assembly GCF_009828535.3). NCBI lineage: Eukaryota > Metazoa > Chordata > Mammalia > Primates > Hylobatidae > Hylobates > Hylobates moloch. The sequence goes on from NW_026652282.1 coordinate 75,677,552, forward strand.
TAGATTCCATATGTAAACGGAATCATGCAGTATTTTTCTTTCTTTGACTGACTTAAATAAGCCGTGTCCTCCAAGTTCATTCAAGTGGTTGCAAATGGTAGGTTTTCCTTTTTTTAATTGCTGAATAATATTCCATTGCATACTACATTTTCTTTATTCATTCATTCATTCATCAACTGACATTTATGTTGTTTCCATATCTTGGCTATTGTGAATGCTGCAATAAACATAAGCATGCAGCTATCTCTCTAGGATACTCATTTCATTTCCTTTGGATATATACTCTGAAGAGGGGTTGTTGGATCATATAGTAGTTCTATTTTTTAATTTTTTTGAGGAAACTCCATATTGTTTTTTCATAACAGCTGTACCAATTTATATCCCCAACAACAGTGTGCAAGTGTTCTCTTTCCTCTACAACCTCACCAATACTTGTTATCTTTTCAAATTTGATAATGACCATCTAAATAGGTGTGAAGTAATACCTGCTTGTGATTTTAATTTGCATTTTCCTGATGATTAGTGATGCTGACCACCTTTCCTCGGCCATTTGTATATATTCTTTGGGAAAATGTCTATTCAATTCTTTTTTTTTTTTTACTTCACACCTATTTAGATTTTTTTGAGACAGAGTCTCGCTCTGTCACCCAGGCTGGGGTGCAGTGGCGCAATCTCGGCTCACTGCAAGCTCCGCCTCCCGGGTTCACTCCATTCTCCTCCCTCAGCCTCTCCGAGTAGCTGGGACTACAGGTGCCCACCACCATGCCCAGCTAATTTTTTGTATTTTTAGTAGAGACGGGGTTTCACCGTGGTCTCGATCTCCTGACCTCGTGATCTGCCTGCCTCGGCCTCCCAAAGTGCTAGGATTACAAGCGTGAGCCACCGCGCCTGGCCTTATTCAATTCTTTTACCCATTTTTAAATTGTATTATTTGGTATTTGTTTACTCTTGACTTGTGTTTCTTACATATTTTAGATATTAATGCCCTATGAAATAAACATTTTCTTTCATTCTTTAGGTTGCCTCTTCATTTTATTGTTTGTTTCCTTTGCTGTGTGTAAGCTTTTTAGTTTAATGCAATTCCACTTGTTTATTTTTGCTTTTGTTGCTGTATTTTTGGTGTCATAAAAAAAATCATTACCAAGACCAATGTCAAGGAACTTTTCCCCGATGTTTTCTTCTAGGAGTTTTTGGTGTCAATTTGTGTTTTTTCATTTTGTTTGTTTGTTGTTGTTGTTGTTTGAGATGGAGTCTTGGTCTGTTGCCTAGGCTGGAGTGCAGTGGTGCAATCTCAGCTGACTACAACCTCCGCCTCCCAGGTTCAAGTGATTCTCCCACCTCAGCCTCCCGAATAGCTGGGATTACAGGCACCCCCCATCATGCCTGGCTAATTTTTGTATTTTTGTAGAGACAGGCTTTCACCATGTTGGCTAAGCTGGTCTTGAACTCCTGACCTCGGGTGATCCACCCGCCTCGGCCTCCCAAAGTGCTGAGATTACAGGCATGAGCCACCACGCCTGGCCAGGTTTCAGGTCTTATACTGAAGTCTTTATTTCAACTTAATTTTTGTAAGTGGTGTAGGGGTACACTTTTATTTTGAGGGTCTTGCTATCCAGTTTCCCCAACACAGTTTGTTGAAGAGGCAATCCTTTTGCCATTGTGTGTTCTTGGTGCTCTTGTCAAAGATTAGTTGACTGTATACATGTGGATTTATTTCTGGGCTCCGTATTCTGTTCTATCAGTTTGTATGTCTGTTTTCATACCAGCACCACATTGTTTTGTTTACTATAGTTTTGTAATATACTTTGAAATCATAAAATGTGATGCCCCAAGCTTTGTCATTACAGGCCAATATCCTTGATGAACACAAATGCAAAAATCTTCAACAAAATACTAGCAACTCAAATTTCACAGCACATTATAATGATCATACACCATAATCAAATGGAAATTATCCCTGAGTTGCAAGAACAGTTCAACATACACAAATCAATAAATGAGATACACTATATTAACAGAACGAAGGATAAAAATTATAGAATCATCTCAACAGATGCAGAAAAACAATTTGACAAGCTTCACCAAATTAGGTAAAGAAAAAATATACCTCAACATAATGAATGTCAAATATGACAAGCTAACAGATAACATCATACTCCAGTGAAAGCTGAAATATTTTCTGTTAAGATCAGGAGCAAGGATGTCCACTATTGCCACTGCTAGTCAACATAGTACTGGAAATCCTAGCCAGGGCAATGAGGCAAGAGAAAGAAACAAAAGGCTTCCAAATTGAAAAGAAGAAGTAAAATTGTCTCTGTTGGAAGATGACATAATCTTACATATACAACACTCTAAAAACTCTGCCAAAAAAATTACTAGAATGAATAAATGAATTCAGCAAAGTTGCAGGGTACAAAATCAACAGGGAAAGATCAGATGCATTTCTATACACCAACAATTAACTCTCAAAAGGAGAAATTTAAAAAGCAATAGCATTTACAGTTGGGTATTAGTCTCTTCTCATGCTGGTAATATAGACATAGCTGAGTTTAGGTAATTTATAAAGGAAAAGGTTTAATTGACTCACAGTTCAGCATGTCAAGGACTCAGGAAACTTACAATCATGGCAGAAGGGGAAGCAAACACATCCTTCTTCACATGGCAGCAGCAAGGAGAAGTGCCTATGAAAAGGGGGAAAAGCCCTTATAAAACCATCAGATCTCGTGAGAACTCACTCACTATCATGAGAACAGCATGAAGGTAACTGCCCCCATTATTAAATTACCTCCCACCAGGTCTCTCCCATGACACATGGGGATTATGGGAGCTACAGTTCAAGATGAGATTTAGGTGGGGACGCAGTCAAACCATGTCATTCCACCCTGGCCCCTTCCAAATCTCATGTCCTTACGTTTCAAAACAAAATCACACCCTTCCAACAGTCCTCCAATGTCTTAACTTATTCCTGTATTAAATCAAAAGTCCAAGTCCAAAAGTCTTATCTGAGACAAGGCAAGCCCCTTCTGCCTATGAGCCTGTAAAATCAAAAGCAAATTAGTTACTACCTACATACAATGGGTCAACAGGTATAGGGTAAATACACCCATTCCAAATGGGAGAAATTGGCTGAGACAAAGGGGCTACAGGCCCCATGCAAGTCCAAAATTCAGTGGGGCAGTCAAATCTTAAAGTTCTAAAATGTTCTCCTTTGACTCCAGGTCTCAAATACAAGGTGTGCTGATGCAAGAGGTGAGCTCTCATTGCCTTGGGCAGCTCCATCCCTGTGGCTTTTCAGGGTACAGCCCACCATCCTGGCTGCAATCACAGGCTGGCAATGAGTGTCTGTGGGTTTTCCAGGTGCATGGTGCAAGCTGTCAGTGGATCTACCATTCTGGGATCTGGAAGACTGTGGCCCTGTTCTCACAGCTCCACTAGGCAGTACCCCAGTGGAGACTCTTTTTGGGGGCTCTGACCCCACATTTCACTTCTGCACTGCACTAGCAGAGGTTCTCCATGAGAACTCCACCCTTGCAACACACCTGTGCCTGGATATCCAGGCATTTACATATATCTTTTAAAATCTAGACAGAAGTTCCCAAACCTTAATTCTTGACTTCTGTGCAGCTGCAGGCCTAACATTATGTGTAAGCTGCCAACCCTTGGGGCTTGCATCCTCCGAAGCAACAGCCTGAGCTATATATTGGCCCCTTTTAATCATGGCTGGGACACAGGTCACCAAGTCCCAAGACTACACAAAGCAGCAAGGCCTTGGGTCCAGCCCAAAAAAAAACCATTTTTCCCCCTAAGTCTCTAGGCCTGTGATGGGAGGGGCTGCCATGAAGACCTCTGACATGTCCTGGAGACATTTTCTCCCTTGTCATGGCAATTAACATTTGGCTCCTTGTTATTTATGCAAATTCCTGCTGCCAGCTTGAATTTCTTATCAGAAAATGGGTTTTTCTTTTCTATAGCATCATCAGGCTGCAAATTTTCTGAACTTTCATGTTTCACTTCCCTTTTAAACATAAGTTCCAATTCCAAACCATATCTTTGTGAATACATAAAACTGAATGCTTTTAACAGCACCCAAATCACCTCTTGAATGAGTTGCTACTTACAGATTTCTTTCTTTTCCTGGACACCCTAAATCATCTCTCTGAAGTTCAGAGTTTCACAGATCTCTAAGGTAGGGGCAAAATGCCACCAGTCTCTTTGCTAGAGCATAGCAAAAGTCACTTTTATTTTACTTCCCAACAAATTCCCCACTTCCATCTGAGATCACCTCAGCCTGGACTTCATTGTCCATACCACTATCAGCATTTTGGTCAAAGCCATTCACCAAGTCTCTAGGAAGTTTCAAACTTTCCCACCTCTTTCTGTCTTCTTATGAGCCCTCCAAGCTTTTCCAACCTCTGCCTGTTACCCATTTCCAAAATCACTTCCACATTTTCAGTTATCTTTACAGTAGCACCCCACTCCTGGTACCAATTTACTGTATTAGTCTGTTCTCACACTGCGAATAAGGACATATCAGAGACTGGGTCATTTGTAAAGTAAAAATATTTAATAGACTCACAGTTCAGCATGGCTGGAGAAGCCTCAGGAAACTTACAATCATGGCAGTAGTAGAAGTAAACATGTCCTTCTTCACATGGCAACAGCAAGGTGAAGTGCCGAGCGAAACAAGGAAAAGCCCCTTATAAAACTGTCAGATATTGTGAGAACTCACTCACTACCACAGGAACAACATGAGGGTAACCAACCTCAAGATTAAGTTACCTCCCACTGGGTCCCTCCCACATCATGTAGGGATTATGGGAACTACAATTCAAGATGAGATTTGTCTGGGGACACAGCCAAACCATATCAAGCAACATCAAAATTAATAAATTTAGGGGTAAATTTAACCAAGGGAGATGAAAGATCTCTACATTGAAAACTATAATACATCAGTGAAAGAAATTAAAGGAGATATTAATAAATAGATATCCTGTGTTCTTAAATTGAAGGAATTAATATTATTAAAATGTCCATACCATCCAAAGCAATCTATGGATTCAGTGCAATTCCTATCAAAATGCCAACGTTATGTTTCACAGAAATATAAAAAAGAATTCTAAAATTCATATGGAACCACCAAGGGCCCAGACTAGCCAATGCAAACTTGAGAAATATTGTTTTGTTAGCAGGTCTGTTATGTAGTTATCAGAGTCTTGCCTAAGACTCGTTATTTATATTGCAAGGTTTTATCCAGCTCTCCAGCTAGAAAGAATGCATGTCAAGTGTTAACATGATGGTGCTATGTTATATTAATGAGCAATATCATTTTTATTTGAAAACTTAGTTATTATGGCTACATGAAGATCAAGATCACTTAGGAAGAAAACCATGATGTAACATTATACTATTGAGCATCATAGTCTTTGAATTAAAATAATACTTTTACATTATCTTTTCTATTTGAAAATGCTCCTGCTAAAGTGTGGGGTTTTCTTTCCAGATTTTCCTCCATCAGCAGGACTTACATGTGCTTGTTTAGAGAGCTGACAGGTTGTACTAGAGCAGACTACAACTGTGCCTCTCTGGCCTAGCAACATGTGGTGTCAGATGACCTTTAATGACTAGGGTATGGGCTTCAACCCTTAGAATCTTTAGGAACAGCAGACAGCTCTTGAAAACAGGAGACATACGTAAGGGCAGAGCTGAAGGAAACTGCTTGCATTTATATTCACTCTATCTGCAATATAAACAATAAAATAACAATAGAAATATTTCAGATTTGTAAATAGTCTTTTTTCTCCCAAAATACCACCACATTTGTAATTTTTTCTTTAGTTTATTATCCTGTCTCACAGTTAAAGCGACTGAGTCACAAGCGAATAAAGAGTGTTGGCCAACATCTCACGGCTAGTTTGTGTACAGCACAAATCTCAGGTTCCTGACTTTAGGCTAGAGCTCTTTGGACAGCAAAAGTGATTTATTTATTTTTCTTTCAAATATCCCCTCTTTTAGTCTTAGCTTAATTTTTCTGAGGCTAATAAGACTTTATAATAATGTATTTCAGGTATGCTTAACCATTTATCATTACATGTTACAAAATGACCTGATGACATGAAAAGTGTGCATGTATCTTTTAAGAAGTTTTTTCAACTCCAGAAGAACTTATCAATTTGGAAATGTCTAATTCACCATGCCACATTGAAATATTGCAATGAAACATTGTGATTTATAACACCATATTGTTACAAATCTAAAAATGGGTGACTTAGTTTAATTGTATTTTGTAGGTTCAAATGCAACATATATGTATAACATGACATTATTAAATGTTAATGTTGGTAGAAGTCAATTCAGCCTAGAACTAAAAAAAGGCACGTCTTAATTTCTCTTAGAAAGTCTGAAATCCTACTTTTAGCAGTGAACTTTCACATCCTAACTGAAATATAAACAGAAAAGATGTGTGTTTTCTTTCCCAGCTCTTTTCCATTTGCATGATTATAGATTCTGACAGACACAAAATGTTTATGTATTCAGTGACACCTCTTTTAATTAAAACACTATACAGTGTGAGGGTATAATACCAGACCTCTCATTATTACCCAAAGGAATGTAGTTGGTACAAAAAATAGTTGGTTGAAAAGTGATTACCTCAGAAAGGGTAGCTTAATTATATGAGCATTTGCTTGACTCTGGAGAATACTTTGCAAGCCCAAGGGCAACATTTACAAGTATAACCACAGGTCACAGCAACTTTCCTTGTACCAATGTACACTATAAAATTAGTATCCAAACAAGTCTTTGCTCACTTCATGTGGATTACTTGGAAAATAGTGTCTTGTTAGATTTTTTAAAAAGTGATTGTTTAAAAAAGAGCATCACATTAGTAAAATTCAAGATATTATTTAGAATTTACTAAGTGTCAAGGTAGTGAAGATGATCAAAGAAAGATCATAATAGGCTAGACACGGTGGCTCACACCAGTAATCCGAACACTTTGGGAGTCTGAAGGTGGGAGGGTCGCTTGAGCCCAGGAGTTTAGAACAGCCTGGGCAACATAGCAAGACTCCTTCTCTACAAAAAATAAAAAATTACCAGGGCATGGTGGCATGCTCCTGTGTCCCAAGTACTCGGGAGCCTGAAGTGGAAGAATCACTTGAGCTCAGGTGGTTGAGGCTGCAGCAAGCGGTGACTGTGCCACTGCACTGCAGCCTGGGCGACTGAGTTGCCCTTGTCTCAAAAAAAAAAAACAAAAGGAAAGAAAATAGCAAAAGCAAAAGGGATCATCGTGTTTGGTAGCATGGCTTGGTGGAGAGTGCAGCCTAGAATCCTGATTCTGCCAATTCTTTTTATGTGACTTGGATAATTTATTGAATCTCACTAAGGCTCAGCTTCCTCATTTGTAAAATAAGTATAATAACGTGTCCAGAATTGGTTCCTTCTGGTGGGTTCTTGGTCTCGCTGACTTCAAGAAGGAAGCCGCGGACCCTCACAGTGAGTGTTACAGCTCATAAAGGTGGCGCATCTTGAATTGTTCATTCCTCCTGGTGCGTTCATGGTCTTGTTGCTTCAGGAGTGAAGCTGCAGACCTTCGCGGTGAATGTTACAGCTCTTAAAGGTGGTGCGGACCCAAAAAGTGAGCAGCAGCAAGATTTATTATGAAGAGCGAAAGAACAACGCTTCCACAGCCTCCAAGGGGACGCGAGCGGGTTGCTACTGCTGGTGAGGGTGGCCTGTTTTTATTCCCTTATTTGGCCCCACCCACATCCTGCTGATTGGTCCATTTCTGATTGATCCATTTTACAGAGTGCTGATTGGTCCGATTTGACAGAGTGCTGATTGGTGCATTTACAAATCTTTAGCTAGACACAGAGCTCTGATTGGTGCACTTACAATCCTTTAGCTAGACAGAAAGCGTCTCCAAGTCCCCACCCAACCCAGAAGCCCAGCCACTTCACCTCTCAATAATACCTCTCTTATATGGCTTTAATGAAAATTAGCAATAAGATAAAGTTCGTAGTGCAGCACCTCACAGTGCAGCTGCTCATAGGCACTGAATAAAGTTAGTTCTGATGATTATTCTGCCTTTTGAAAACATCAGATACAATAAAAAATGATGCAACAGGAAAATATTCAGGCTCTGCATCTAAAAATTAAGATATAGTGATACCTACCTTACTGAGATATGGGGATATGGTGAAGGACCTAACACAATGTTGGACCTCATAAGCTTTCAATGATTGTCTGTTACTTTCAGATTTTCAATGAACTATAAAGACAAAATGCAAATGAAGTTGAAAGGCATTGTCAACCACAGCGTCATGCAGATGCTACTTAATATAACTTTAAAATACATTGAAATTTTAATAAATTTGTTCCCTTAGGAAAATAGCTAAGGAAAAATGCATAATTACCTGCTCTTATTTTCATTATTTAAGACAGCATTACAGGAACAGTAAGAGATGTATAGCTCAAGTAAGCAAAGAAAGCTTTATTTTCTTTTTGATTTTGCACTTGGGGAATTTTTCTTGATCTTCTTCTTCAAAAGGAGCAGAGAATTCATTTATGTGTACCTGGGGTCCTGATTATTACAAAAAAAAGAGAAGAAACTGAACAACTTTGCATACTTTAGTAAAACAAAATAATTCAATTAAGCTTATTCAGGGCATCTTGGTGTTTTAGCAAAGTTGAAAAGGACACTTGACTCTTGTTAAGGGGAGCTCTGTAGACATTTATGTCTGGGGGAATATGTTACTCAGTTTGCAGCATGATAATAAGCTCTAAACCAGGGAACTATATCAGTTGCATAGACAATGAATCCAGTCTAGAAGATAAATTGTTCACTGAGGGTAAGGTGGCTGAATTTCTGATATAAGTGGCCACATAATCATGAGAGCTTTACCTCTAATAAAACATAGCTTTTGGTTCTTAAAAAACAGTCACCTTATCTTTAATGAGCAATTTGACTTTTAGGCTTAATGCATTAGTCTCAAGTGACAAATTTTTGCCTGCACTAACAACTAGCTGGCAGAATTTTGACAGTGAACAGAAGCTGTCAGACAAACCCACAATATTTCCTCCAGTAGCTGATCTGTTCAATTTTAAGCATTGAAAGCTTAGGCAAAACATGGAGAGAACTTGTTTTATGGTTTCTGGGATAATTTTTTTTATATTGCTTGATAAGCGCTAAACAAGTATCTACATGTAAGACATACTTTACAAATAAAACTACCTGAAATGGTGGTTGCCAGCATTTGAGAGTTGGGAGACTGGGGACATGTTTGTCAAAAGACACAAAATTTTAATTAGATACAAAAAATAAGTTCAAGAAAACTATTGTGCATCATGGTGACTATAGTTAATAACAATATACTTGAAAATTGCTGGTGACAGATTTTAAGTGTTCTCACCACACAAAAAAATCATAAGTATGTGAGCTAATGTATGTTAAATAGCTTGATTTAGCCATTTCATAATGCGTACATACAGAAAAACCATATTGTACACCATAAGTATATACAGCTTTTTTTTTTTTTTTTGAGACAGAGTCTCACTCTGTCGCCCAGGCTGGAGTGCAGTGGCATGATCTCGGCTCATTGCAACCTCTGCCTCCTGGGTTCAAGCAATTCTCCTGCCTCAGATTCCCAAGTAGCTGGGAATATAGGCGCCCGCCACCATGCCCAGCTAATTTTTGTATTTTTAGTAGAGATGATGTTTCACCATGTTGGCCAGGCTGGTCTTGAATTCCTGACCTCAGGTGATCCACCCGCCTTGGCCTCCCAAAGTGCTGGGATTACAGGTGTGAGTCACCACACCCAGCCTACAACTTTTACTTGTCAGTTAAAAAATAAATTTAACAAAAGAAAAAATAAAATTAATAGGCATTTTGAAAAGCCTTTATATTGGGTTTATTTCACATTTGTATCAGTTCTTTATTCTGTTTTACAGTAGGAGAAAACTTTTTATAAATCTGGAAAAAAATACTTTTTTATATAATAGCAAAGCTTTAAGAATCTTAAAATGTAAATGGTAACTGATTAATTGTATATCAGTCTCAGCCATTTATCTATGATTTATTTATTTTTATTAGTTGTAGATAAATCTCACTGTTACCTACACATGATTTACTTAGATACTTATATATTAATTATCTTGAGAAATATATAAAAGTTCTCATTAAAGAAAAATCATCAATTTTGTGTTAAGTGACAATGAGTGCAAAGTATAGAGACTATTAGAAATTGATAACCTTTGTGGTGCACCATAAATGGGATTAGGAGTGTCAGTTGTGTGGTTGTGACTGTTTTGCAAGTGGTCAGGGTTTGCTCATTGAGAAGGTAGAATACGGAGCCCACGTTAAATGTGGTAAGGGATTTTGTCAAGCAAATATCCAGGGGAATAATTTTCCTGGCAGAGGGAATAATTAAGAGTTATATAAAACATTACAGGTATGTTCAAGGAATCGTAAAGTGTTCATTGTGGCTAAAGCAACTTGAACTAGGGGGCAGTGATAAGAGAGGAAATGACAGGGAAGATGGTGGTGGCAAGGGAGATATTTGGAAAGGCCTTATGGGAAGCTACAATGGCCTGATTCCGAGTAAAACATGGAGAAATGGCAGGCCTTTGCCTAGAGGCGTGAAATAATTTTACTTGGCTTTTTCTTTTCTTTTCTTTTCTTTTCTTTTTTTTGAGACAGACTTTCACTCTTGTTGCCCAGGCTGGAGTGCAATGGCACGATCTCGACTCACTGCAACCTCCACCTCCCGGGTTCAACTGATTCTCCTGCCTCAGCCTCCCAAATAGCTGGAACTACAGGCTCGTGCCACCATGCTCGGCTAATTTTGTATTTTTAGTAGAGATGGGGTTTCTCCATGTTGGTCAGGCTGGTCTCTCACTCCTGAATTCAGGTGATCTTCCTGCCTTGGCCTCCCAAAGTGCTGGAATTACAGGCATGAGCCACCACGCCTGGCCTTTTACTTGGCTTTTGATAGGATTGCTCTGGCTGCTATTGAGAATAGTACATATGGGGTAATGATGCAAGCAGAGACCTACTGTAGTACTCTTCAGGAGAAAATGGTGGCTTGCACAAGGATGGAAGCAATGAAGGTGGTGAAAAGTGGTCAGTTTCTATATTTATTAGGAAACACCTAGGATGATATCTTAATAGACCAAAATGTGAAATGTAAGAAAAATAGAGATGTCAAGATGACACAAAGATTTTTGGCTTTGACAACTGAAAGAATAGTTACTATCAACTGTGATTGGTAAGAATGCACATGGATCAGGAGTTCAGTTTTAGACATCTTAATCTTAAGATGTCAATTAGACATCTATGGGGAGATGCTGAATGGGCAGTTGGATACAGGAAGTTGGAGTTTGGGAGAGTGGTCCTGGCTGGAGATATAAACTTGGTAGTTGACAGCATATGGTTGTTATTTAAAGACATGAGACTGGTTATCACCAAAGAAATGAGTGTGTAGATACAAAAGGGAAGAAACCTTAGAGAACTGTACAGCAAAGTGAAGGAGGGACACATAAATCTTGAAACACATTATGGTAAGTGTTACAATGAAGAGATGTGCAAAATGTGATTGGTAGCCCAGAAAAACAATCAACCTCCCCGGAGACTCAGGAAACTCTTCACATAGGAATTATTATATAAGCTGGGGCTTAGTAGAAGAATAAGCATTTCCAGGTAAGGGAGAAAGTCAAAGTGAGTCAAAGTCTTACAGCTTAAGACTGGGGGTCACAATCTTATGGCCCACTGTCCACGTGTAGACAGAGATGGGCTTTGAGAGGCAGTGTTTAGGAAAAAAATAGATTGTGAAGGCTATTGGGAGATATGTACTCTCTTATTAGCCATACACCCATCATGTCATATTATTTTATATTTGAGGGTCTTTACATATTTATTATTTTCTTTTTGTTGTTGTTGTTTTCGAGACTGGGTCCCACTCTGTCACCCAGGCTGTAGTACAGTGGTGCGATCAGGGCTCACTGTAGCCTCAACCTCCCAGGCTCAAGTAATCCTCCCACCTCACCCTTCTGAGTAGCTGGGACTACAAGCATGTGCCACCACACCCGGCCCATATTTATTATTTTTGCTTGGCTTCTGAAACAGCATGGCTGCTTTGAATTTGTGACCCCTGGTTATTAAGTATGTTTTTGCTTTGGCACAGGAAAAAAATAAAACAGATGTAATTTTGATAGCACAGTTATTTTCATTATCATATAGATGTATAAGAGACTTGGATTTCTAGCTCAGGATAATTGAATTTTTCATCCAAATTCATGTTCCTCTTCAAATTTCTCTCTTCTATAAGGGTATTGAATGATAGACTTTTTGTTAGAACTCTTGGTTTGCTATTTGGCCTTTCCTAATCTCCCTTCACAAAACAGAGATCTGAACACAGAGGTTAAATGTCTTGCACAGCAAATGGCTAGCTGTGATATGACCAAGACTCTTAACTTGTCACTCAGCCCTGAAGATTATATTGGTCTTCTGATGTGAAGTTTACTGTTCTTTCTTTTATGCTATCTAGCCACTTGTTCAGTTAGCTTATTCATTAATCACCCGATATATATGAGGCATTCTATATTTATGCCAGTAATACATGTAAATTGCAGCCATTTTTAAAACCAGGAAATGCACTTAAATTGTGTGTTTAAATTTATCAGAATCACATATGGTGCTTTTTACCACATATAGTAGTTTTTAAGATTATATTTATCCATATTAACTCCGTAATTATTTATGATCAGGTTAGCTTAAGTGGAGAAAAGCTATATTAATGCTCCACTTTGGTTGTGAGATAACTGCTGATATTCAATCCATTATTCTTATCCATTAGAATTCCTCTTTTGTCCAGAAATTATTCAACCCTTAGAATCAAGTATCTGCACTTCCTCATTTATGTTTCCCTCACTCCAAGTCTAAGTAGACACCATGTCTGCATCCTTTCCTGCCACACTATGGTTGCAGAAAATATATCTATTTAGATATAAATTGCAAGAGTAAGAGGGTTAATTGTATAAAATTATCATAGAGTTGTAATTGAAAATCTCTTTTAACAAATAAAAAGAAAATCACTTCTAATTATATAGTCTGTTGGCCTCTTGTCATTGCTGTAGCATGGTTGTTTATTTTGTGTTTTTGCCCAGGTGCTTAATTCAGCCACTGTCAGCCTTACAAAAATAGATTACTGTACAAATAAACCAGCTCCTGACTAAGACCAGATAATTTTCTTTATTGCTAGGCCCAAATTATTTTCAATATGCTAAAGACAGAAACACCCCAAACCATATTGACTTATAATTGTATCTATGCAGGATTTTGTTTCAATGGCAGTGTATATAAGGGGCAAAGACTTCTCTCTTGCTTTCTCCTTAGCTATGAGTGGACTGAGTCAATGAGCACGTGTTAAGCATTTGTAGTGAATATCCTGATTTCCTAGTGCTTCGGAAGTAGCAGGAACAGTCAGTCTCACTCACCACTCAAACAGACCTGGAATTCATCTTCTCTTTTTTCTCATTTCTCCATGCCATAATTTATAATGTCATCGCCCTTTCTCCTACATACGATCTAAAAAAGTGGCATCTAAACCTAATTCCATCCTAAATCATACTTGGCCAGCATAGTTTGTTTGTTTCTTTTATTAAAAATTTGAATGTAATGCCTGGGGGCAGGGTGAGTGTGCTGGGTTCTGCTTTAAATTTGCATGATTTCTGAGGCCTTCGAAAGCATTTGGATTTTTAAACCTTCCTTAGACAGTTGTAATCCAGTCTCCTAATTGTTTTCTCCTTCAAGTTGTAAATCCTCCCTGTCCAAATAACCCTCCACCGTTTACCCAGATTCAGCAATCTAAGAAAACAGTTCTGATCATATAACCCTCCTTTGTAAATCTTATTCACTTCTCTATTGCATGAGGGGTAAAATCCAAACTCTAACACAGCAGATGAGAAGTTTCATCACCTGGTTCCAGTCTGCTTTTCCCAGTCCCTTCATTTCCACTTTTTGTTAACATCCTGCCTCCACAACATACACCAAGAGCTGCAGCAGAGCAAGTTGTACCTAGTCCCGTTAGCCTGAGTGGTCTTTCGGGTCCCTTTCTTATGACTGTGCTTTTCTCTGCCTATACTCACTTTGACTTTCTCCCTTACCTGGAAATGCTTATTCTTCTACTATGCCCCAGCTTATATAATAATTCCTATATGAAGAGTTTCCTGAGTATCCGGGGAGGTTGATTGTTTTTCTGGGCTACCAATCACACTTTGCACATCTCTTCATTGTAACACTTACCGTAATGTGTTTCAAGATTTATGTGTCCCTGCTTCACTTTGCTGTACAGGAAGCTCTGTGATATGCATGGTTAGATCGAATTCATTTTTGTATTAACAACACCCAGTAGTGTCTGGCACATAATAGGTGCACAAGGGATGTTTCTTGAATAGGCGAAAGAGGAATCTCCCTATTTCTCCCTACTTATATTCTGTGGGCAGCTGCTATCCCCTTGCTGTCTGTCTGATCCTCAATCTCTTCCTCTTCTCCATTCAAACTTCCTCATGGTATTTTGCTTATTCATCTTACATCTTTACCCTCCGGTTTTTGAGATGGTGATAAAGACAGGGGCCAGGGCTCAGGGCTCTGTGATTGATACTTCTAGATATCGCAGTTTGGTTTGGTGCCACCATCAGTGACAGCGGCTGCTATCATTTTTCTCAGTTTCCAGGATTCTTCCAATATTTCAGGGCATAGCCTAATTCTAGAGCTATCTCTGATGATTTGAGGTATATGGTATGTGTAATTCAGTAGTTCATATCTGCATTTATTATTGTATACAGCCTTCCACAAGGGCATTTTTGCCTGTTTAAAATGTAATAATAAATCAAATATATTGAATTTTCTGTATATCCAAATGCATTGTAAAACTATTTTAATGGCGTTCGAGATAAAATTCAGACTGAACATATCGTATACTAATGACATCATGTTAATATGCTTGTAACAAACATGAACAGGGTATCAGTTGTGAATAGATAACCATAATAAAATTCAGTAGGTTTGTTCTTGAGAGTGAGGTGTCACAAATTCTGCTATTTGGCAAGATATGGACTCTGAAACTGGCAAAATTAGCCTTCTGGGGTTTAAATTAACCTATAATAATTTCATTGCTTAAGAATATTAAGGCAACTTAATACTTTTGTTAAAGTGTAAATGCAAGACAAGAAAGAGTAATGGCAGCCTGTTTTACTTTTTATATTGTCTTCTTTAATGTATTTCCGCTTTTCCTGCCTGCCAATGCCATTCATATTATATTCTTTTTACTGTGAAAATGGAGCATATAATTTTATAGATAAGGAAACAAAAGCTCAGGGAATAAAAATGGCTTGCTCAAAGACATACAACTAGTTAGTAACAGGGCTGGGACTAAAATTCAGATCCCTTCACTCCCACGCTAAGGACCTTAACATTATCATACACTGTTCCCCTTCATTTGACTTTTTTTTCTAATCTTCAGAGTGTGTGCTGTTTTATTTACTGCAAAGAAGAGATGCTCTGTTTCTCCATAAAGTGATTACAAATCTGTGGAGCTACAGTCATCATAGTTGTTCCTACAAATAATTTAAAAGCAAAATATTGAAGTATGCCTTATCTTCACTGCCAATGAAATTATGACCAAATCGTAATTAGTGAATAACAAAACAGTCATATAGCAACCAATCCAATTGTTTAATGCTGTATCTAAAGGCAAACATTTTAAAAAGCCGTGAGTTAATACAATTTTCAAAAACTTGACTCATCAAGCTGTCTCAATAGTCAACAGTTTGAGGATTGCATCCAAAAATGAGCAGGCACTGATGAGATTACCAAATAGTATCTTATCTTTAAATGCCCTGGTTTAAAATTAGCAAGAATACGTTTGGTGTCTAATTTCTGAGAAGTAAAAACAGCTTTGGCTGTTTACCCTAAGTTTAGGACAAAACTCAACTGAATGAAAGCAAGAAGTGGAGTAGAAATTTTAGCATTTTAAAAGCTGACAGCTCTAACCTGAACCAGAGTATTTATGTTATTAAAATAGTCTTGGAATCCTAGGTGAGGCAATTCCATCTTTCTGAACTGCCCTCTACACACTTCTCCACCAGCAATACACAGCACTTCTTTCAAAGCAAAGGCTCTCAAGCTGACCCAAAGCAGGAATGTTTCCTTGACCAATCTATATCACATTTTAATGATTTCTTGACAGCATTCACAGCTCTTTCTAGCTCTGTATCTTTTGATGGGAAGTAGTTTCAGCAAGTGACAATTTTAAAAAGCTGGAGGGTTTTTTCGTTTTGTTTTGGTTTGGTTTGGTTTGGTTTTGAGACAGGGTCTCGCCCAAGCTGGAGTGCAGTGGCACGAGCTCAAGCAATCCTCCTGCCTCAGCCTTCCGAGTAGCTGGGACTACAGGCTCACACTGGCTAAATTTTGTTGTTGTTTATAGTAGGGACAAGGTCTCACTACATTGGCCTTGCTGGTCTCCAACTCCTGAGCTCAACAGATCATCCTGCTGCACCCTCCCAAAGTTCTGGGATTACAGGCAT
>NW_026652282.1:75694139-75696042 GCF_009828535.3 Hylobates moloch
TCTGATGATTTGAGGTATATGGTATGTGTAATTCAGTAGTTCATATCTGCATTTATTATTGTATACAGCCTTCCACAAGGGCATTTTTGCCTGTTTAAAATGTAATAATAAATCAAATATATTGAATTTTCTGTATATCCAAATGCATTGTAAAACTATTTTAATGGCGTTCGAGATAAAATTCAGACTGAACATATCGTATACTAATGACATCATGTTAATATGCTTGTAACAAACATGAACAGGGTATCAGTTGTGAATAGATAACCATAATAAAATTCAGTAGGTTTGTTCTTGAGAGTGAGGTGTCACAAATTCTGCTATTTGGCAAGATATGGACTCTGAAACTGGCAAAATTAGCCTTCTGGGGTTTAAATTAACCTATAATAATTTCATTGCTTAAGAATATTAAGGCAACTTAATACTTTTGTTAAAGTGTAAATGCAAGACAAGAAAGAGTAATGGCAGCCTGTTTTACTTTTTATATTGTCTTCTTTAATGTATTTCCGCTTTTCCTGCCTGCCAATGCCATTCATATTATATTCTTTTTACTGTGAAAATGGAGCATATAATTTTATAGATAAGGAAACAAAAGCTCAGGGAATAAAAATGGCTTGCTCAAAGACATACAACTAGTTAGTAACAGGGCTGGGACTAAAATTCAGATCCCTTCACTCCCACGCTAAGGACCTTAACATTATCATACACTGTTCCCCTTCATTTGACTTTTTTTTCTAATCTTCAGAGTGTGTGCTGTTTTATTTACTGCAAAGAAGAGATGCTCTGTTTCTCCATAAAGTGATTACAAATCTGTGGAGCTACAGTCATCATAGTTGTTCCTACAAATAATTTAAAAGCAAAATATTGAAGTATGCCTTATCTTCACTGCCAATGAAATTATGACCAAATCGTAATTAGTGAATAACAAAACAGTCATATAGCAACCAATCCAATTGTTTAATGCTGTATCTAAAGGCAAACATTTTAAAAAGCCGTGAGTTAATACAATTTTCAAAAACTTGACTCATCAAGCTGTCTCAATAGTCAACAGTTTGAGGATTGCATCCAAAAATGAGCAGGCACTGATGAGATTACCAAATAGTATCTTATCTTTAAATGCCCTGGTTTAAAATTAGCAAGAATACGTTTGGTGTCTAATTTCTGAGAAGTAAAAACAGCTTTGGCTGTTTACCCTAAGTTTAGGACAAAACTCAACTGAATGAAAGCAAGAAGTGGAGTAGAAATTTTAGCATTTTAAAAGCTGACAGCTCTAACCTGAACCAGAGTATTTATGTTATTAAAATAGTCTTGGAATCCTAGGTGAGGCAATTCCATCTTTCTGAACTGCCCTCTACACACTTCTCCACCAGCAATACACAGCACTTCTTTCAAAGCAAAGGCTCTCAAGCTGACCCAAAGCAGGAATGTTTCCTTGACCAATCTATATCACATTTTAATGATTTCTTGACAGCATTCACAGCTCTTTCTAGCTCTGTATCTTTTGATGGGAAGTAGTTTCAGCAAGTGACAATTTTAAAAAGCTGGAGGGTTTTTTCGTTTTGTTTTGGTTTGGTTTGGTTTGGTTTTGAGACAGGGTCTCGCCCAAGCTGGAGTGCAGTGGCACGAGCTCAAGCAATCCTCCTGCCTCAGCCTTCCGAGTAGCTGGGACTACAGGCTCACACTGGCTAAATTTTGTTGTTGTTTATAGTAGGGACAAGGTCTCACTACATTGGCCTTGCTGGTCTCCAACTCCTGAGCTCAACAGATCATCCTGCTGCACCCTCCCAAAGTTCTGGGATTACAGGCATGAACCACCATGCCCAGCCCCAAACTGGAGATTTGTATAGAGCATTTTATGTTGCTTTGACGAAAGATATGTAACAGATATCAAATTATGAAACTG
>NW_026652282.1:75696052-75720465 GCF_009828535.3 Hylobates moloch
CTTTAATGTATTTCCGCTTTTCCTGCCTGCCAATGCCATTCATATTATATTCTTTTTACTGTGAAAATGGAGCATATAATTTTATAGATAAGGAAACAAAAGCTCAGGGAATAAAAATGGCTTGCTCAAAGACATACAACTAGTTAGTAACAGGGCTGGGACTAAAATTCAGATCCCTTCACTCCCACGCTAAGGACCTTAACATTATCATACACTGTTCCCCTTCATTTGACTTTTTTTTCTAATCTTCAGAGTGTGTGCTGTTTTATTTACTGCAAAGAAGAGATGCTCTGTTTCTCCATAAAGTGATTACAAATCTGTGGAGCTACAGTCATCATAGTTGTTCCTACAAATAATTTAAAAGCAAAATATTGAAGTATGCCTTATCTTCACTGCCAATGAAATTATGACCAAATCGTAATTAGTGAATAACAAAACAGTCATATAGCAACCAATCCAATTGTTTAATGCTGTATCTAAAGGCAAACATTTTAAAAAGCCGTGAGTTAATACAATTTTCAAAAACTTGACTCATCAAGCTGTCTCAATAGTCAACAGTTTGAGGATTGCATCCAAAAATGAGCAGGCACTGATGAGATTACCAAATAGTATCTTATCTTTAAATGCCCTGGTTTAAAATTAGCAAGAATACGTTTGGTGTCTAATTTCTGAGAAGTAAAAACAGCTTTGGCTGTTTACCCTAAGTTTAGGACAAAACTCAACTGAATGAAAGCAAGAAGTGGAGTAGAAATTTTAGCATTTTAAAAGCTGACAGCTCTAACCTGAACCAGAGTATTTATGTTATTAAAATAGTCTTGGAATCCTAGGTGAGGCAATTCCATCTTTCTGAACTGCCCTCTACACACTTCTCCACCAGCAATACACAGCACTTCTTTCAAAGCAAAGGCTCTCAAGCTGACCCAAAGCAGGAATGTTTCCTTGACCAAGCTATGTCACATTTTAATGATTTCTTGACAGCATTCACAGCTCTTTCTAGCTCTGTATCTTTTGATGGGAAGTAGTTTCAGCAAGTGACAATTTTAAAAAGCTGGAGGGTTTTTTCGTTTTGTTTTGGTTTGGTTTGGTTTGGTTTTGAGACAGGGTCTCGCCCAAGCTGGAGTGCAGTGGCACGAGCTCAAGCAATCCTCCTGCCTCAGCCTTCCGAGTAGCTGGGACTACAGGCTCACACTGGCTAAATTTTGTTGTTGTTTATAGTAGGGACAAGGTCTCACTACATTGGCCTTGCTGGTCTCCAACTCCTGAGCTCAACAGATCATCCTGCTGCACCCTCCCAAAGTTCTGGGATTACAGGCATGAACCACCATGCCCAGCCCCAAACTGGAGATTTGTATAGAGCATTTTATGTTGCTTTGACGAAAGATATGTAACAGATATCAAATTATGAAACTGTATTACTACTTTTTTATGTTTAAAAAGAAAGAAATGAATAGCAGTTGAATTTAGTTAATTTGTCAATTCAGTAAATATCATTGAGTGTCTACTAGTTTTGAAGTCCTGTGTGAGGTTGTGTGTGTGTGTATATATATATATATATATATATACTGAATTTATATATATGTGTATATATATACACACTGAATATATATATACACTGAATATATATATACACTGAATATATGTGTATATATATACACTGAATATATATATGTATATATATATACACTGAATATATATATGTATATATACACTGAATATATATATGTGTATATATATACTGAATATATATGTATATATATATACTGAATATGTATGTGTATATATATATACTGAATATATATATATATATAGTGAGCAAGATTTGTTCTCATTCCTCAAGAAACTCACAGTACAGTGACAGTCTTACATTTTGTAAATATTTAATAGCTAACTCGACAGTGCTATGACTGACAGGTTATTTGTGATTTTACCTCCCTCCCCATTCAATCATTGAATGAAGAATTGAATAAGGAAAAAATGAAGGAGAACAAAGCCCTATCAAACTGGTTCCTATCTTGGCTATGTTTTTAATTATTCAAGAAAAATTTGGCTTGTCCTTGCCGAAATTGTATATTCAACAAAGATTTACAGTTGTGGTTTCCTAAGTGCTCTGGAAGTCTACAATGATGCAGTATCTGATAAAAAAACATTGTGGCTACCTGATAAGTCCCTCACTGCCTGCTGTTGCAAAAAATGATTCATTAGAAAAAAAAATGATTTGGAATCAGAAATTATAGGTTATTTTCTGGATCTACCACTTAACCTTTTATACCACTGTATTAGTCCATTTTCATTGTGCTGATAAAGACATACCCGAGACTGGGCAATTTATAACCGAAAGAGGTTTATTGGACTTACAGTTCCACATGACTGGTGAGGCCTCACAATCATAGTGGAAGGCAAGGAGGAGCAAGTCACACCTTACGTGGATGGCAGCAGGCAAAAAGAGAGCTTGTGCAGGGTAACTCCTGTTGTTGTTGTTGTTGTTTTCTTTTTTTTAAGTTTCAATATTTATTTCAAGTGTAAGTGATGTTAATTACAGCATTTGAAGGGGAGAATCTAATTCCACAGAAAATGGAAGACTCTAAAATGTACCCATTAGACTGCTAAAAAACAAATTGAGGGGTGAGAACATAACAGAAGTCCAATTTAGATTCTGAGTGTTGTCACCATGTGATTACAATCACACAGACACTTCCAAGCTTATAGCTGGAGCTCCTGGAAGCTATTTCATACTCTGGTGCAAGGGCTAAAAAACGCAACACAGGAAGGAATAAGTCCTGAATTATTGGCTTCATCACATCCACCCTCTCCACCCCAAAATGGCACAAAAGAAAGAGTGACCACACCCTGCAGACCTTTTGGTGTCAAAGAGGTAACGATGAACTGGGCTGGGAAAAGGTCATGAAGCTCTGTCTAAAAGAGTCCCATTCAGGTGAGTTTGTACACACCATCAAGCAGCAAGCCTCTCATCAGTTATGGTTAGGAAACCAAGGTTCGGTTCTCAGGAAATCACAATTTCATTTATTCACTCAATATGAATTTACAAAGTGCCTACATGTTATCAGCTTCCATTTGCAGCCATTTCTAGATAAAAAAGAAACCTGGCATCTCAAAGTGGCTTCCAAGTTCCCCCAAGTCTACCACTGAAAAGGCCTTTTTTGGAAATGAGTTTCTTCTGTACCTCTGAAAGGGTAACATCTTAAAGCTGAATCATCTTTAACCTGGAGGTCTAACATATTTAGCAATACTTGTATCCCAGACATACAACATTAAAAGATACATTAAATTCTGAAGGTAGCTATGCTGCAAAATAGTTTAAAATTAAACAATTGTACAGTATTCATTTATGCTTGAAATTCCAGTCCTAGACCAAGCTTGTGGCCACCAGCATTGACGTTCTTGCCATCCAGAAGAGCTGACAGTGTCCGTTTGACACCTGGCTTTAGGGTCAGAGTGTATCCTAAACTTATCAGGCTGGAGTTGTTCACTTTAGCCAAGAAGCAGGCTTCAGGGTCAATCAAATACTTGGCTGCTATTCCGAAACGCATGTTACTGTTTCCTGCTGTCCAGGTGAGATTGACAACAGTCTCCAACTTCTTGTTCACTTTCTGGTAAATGAGGCCGCCAAACTCTGTCCTGTCATTCACATTAGTGTGAAGTTGTAATTCATCAGTCTTGTAGCCAACTGCAAAGTTGCTCTGGGTCACTCCGGACTTTGCAGTCTCAAAATTCATCTGGTAGCCGGCCAGCCAGCCCTTGTAACCCAGCACCAGAGCACCCCTGATGGAAGGCCCAGCAATGTCGAAATCTATGTCACAGTCTAGGATAATGTGCTCCTGCTTGTACCCTGTCTTGATTTTAGCATCTTTTTTCCCCCAGTCTTAGGTGAGAAGGATGAATCGAAGGTCAGCTTCAGTCCACGTGCAAGCTGATCTTCCACAGTAATCTCGGTGCCTAGTGTATTGTCGGTGTTCTATTTCTCTGTAAACGTCAGGCCGTACTCAGTCCATCTGTACTTGGTTTCCAGACTGCCCGTCACTTTGGTGGTCTCAGTGTTGGCTGAGCCTGAGCTTGTAAATTCCAACCCATTCTCAGATTTTGTTTTCAAATCAAGCATTATTAGGCCAAATCCATAGCCCTTGGTGAAGACATCCCTGGCAGATTTGCCAAGATTGGCATACATGGGTGGCACAGCCATCTTATGCTTAGAGGCGTTGGCAGTGGGCTAGGAGGTGGCTGTGGCCGGGGCTGTGGCGCGGAGGCAGAGAACCAAGTGGAGCCAGCTGCGGGGCCCAACTCCCGTTTTTAAAACCATCAGATCTCGTGAGACCCATTCACTGTCAGGAGAACAGCACGGAAAAGACCCACCCCCCTATTCAGTCATCTCCCATCAGTTCCCTCCCACAACATGTGGGAATTATGGGAGCTACAAGATGAGATTTGGGTGGGGACACAGAGCCAAACCATAGCAACCACCAATAAAGCCAATTTAATAAAATGAAGAATATATAGGTATGTGAAAAATACTGTATGCTATAATCTGTAGACAAAACATATCATAGAAAATTGCTCATATTTATAGAGATATTTATATGTCAACTGTGTTCTTATTGCATTATTAGTATCTAAAGTTACATTCGAAGTCTTTAGTTTAATCTGGAAAATCATCTCAATTTATTAATGCATACTTCTTATGAAAATTGCTTTTCAGTTTTTTTACTACAAAATATACATCTGGTTATCTATAAGTCAATGATGTTCTTTAACCTTAGGATTATTATAGTATTATTTTTAAATCAGGGGAGACTTTAAAATAAATTGAAATCCATGTGGCATGACTGTCCTAATTTTTACTCTACCTTATTAAAACCGTTTTAATAGATTTTTACTCATTAGAATCATATCACTCCGGAGGTTTTCCCTTTTTTAATAAATATTCTGCTAGCTTTTAATTTCAACACGTATTTATTCATTTTTATTAGTTTAATCTCTTTAAGAATATGTGTGAACTTTTGTCATAATGTTCTTTGTTTAGTTTTTTAAACATTATTTGGTACTGTTTCTTTAATCAATTTAAAGATAGTTCTTTTTATCTACTTAATGATTCTTAAAAGTTCCTGCAGTAACACCAGAGCTATTTGTTGTGGCTGTTGACTCTTTTCTATGGCAAATTTTGAACTCTGAGCTAATCTTCAGAGATAATTTATCTGCAGGAATCCTCTTCTGCTTGGATTGAACATTCCTCCTAGACAAGTTTTGAGTTTATCACTGCTAAGGCAACCCGTGGGTATTACCTTCTGGGGACCACTTTTTACTTTAATATTTTACTTTAGGTATCTGTGGATCATGTGAGTAGTATAAATTCAGACCATAACATGTTAAAATGAAAATCTGCATTTATAAGCTCTCAGGAGAGCCTTTCTCCCACCCCCCATCCAGAGACCAGACTAACATAGGCATAGTTCCTTGGAATCTCACTGTTCTGATGGCATTTTTTAAAATCCAACATATGTATGCTTCTTCAAAGTCTTGGCTTTGTTCAGGGGATCTCATTTCCAAATTCCCACTTCAAGTGAACCTAAGACCTTAGCCTTGTGCCTTGAGTTCTTTCCTTGCAATTGAATCACAGGCCCCTTGGTTTGAGGAACTGTAAGTCCTCCCACAACCTGCACACCCGCCACCACAACATCATTGCTAGGGCAGCCTTGATGTCAGGACTTTTTTGTGTTGTTCCTCTAAGGATTGCTTTCCTTTTCTTATGATCTAAGTAATACACATAAAGGAGTGTTGCTATATTTTCTTCAGCAGTTCTATGGGTTTTGTAGCAGGAGAGTTTTCTGGTTATCTTTCCATATTAACTGAAATGGAAATCTACTAGGTTTTACATGCTTAAAGTTTAATTTGTCAGGCCGGGTGTGGTGGCTCATGCTTGTAATCCCAGCACTTTGGGAGGCCGAGGTGGGTGGATCACAAGGTCAGGGTTTCGAGACCAGCCTGACGAACATGGTGAAACCCCATCTCTACTAAAAATACAAAAATTAGCTGGGTGTGGTGGCACATGCCTATAATCCCAGCTACTCAGGAGGCTGAGGCAGGAGAATTGGTTGAACCTGGGAGGCGGAGGTTGCAGTGAGCCGCGATCGTGCCACTGCAATCCAGCCTGGGTGACAGAGTGAGACTCTGTCTCAAAATAAGTAAATAAATAAAAATTTTAAAAAAGTTTAATTTATGACATTCAGGGAAAACCATACTCAAACCTATTTTTCCCCTGGAGGCTTTGCATTCTTCAAAGAACATTGCCATATTCCAACTGAAATGGAGATTTTGCTGAGATTTTTGTTTGTTTTTGCTTATATCTGGACTTAACTTTTAAATACAACCTTCTTGTCTTCTTTCCTGTCTTCAAACTCATGGAGTTACCATTTCAGAGGGAAAGGGTATGCTTTATAAAACTAGCAGAAATCCACATCTAGCTTGAAATCTACTTCATAGGAAACTTAAATTAATGCAGAATAAAACTATGCCAAATGCTAAGTTAAATGCTAGTATAGAAAATTGTCTTTTTAAAATGCATCTTTTTTTAAAGAGCTTGAAATGTCTGGTAGAGACGCATAATTCTTTCACGGAAGGGTTTCATGAAGCACAGATGTTTTTCAGCCTCCCACAGGGATATATACCACCACAGTGAGGACAACAGATGCCTCTTCCCTCACTTTCATATCTGGCTTCATTTCTTATGAATCTATTTCTTTTAGTGATTAGCTCAGAGAAGCTTATTTCAGCACAGTTAACCTCAACCCCTTCTTGAAAGTAGATTTTATGGAATGAGGTAAGGAAGAAATAGAACAACTCATTTAAAAATTCTGGCAGTTTCAACTGCCAATTTTTGGCAGATACCATTTTCAATTATACCCACTAAAATAGTAAATATCTAAGAATTCAAAGTAGTTTAGAGAAATAAAGTTAATAAAGATTTAAATTAATTGAATTATAAATGTGCTAACTTTCTATTAAATTATGTATGTATCAACCATTTTAAAATGCATTCTTTATGTACGTCATTGATACTATGTTAGTGTCAAGATGTAGCAACTGAGCCATATTTATGTGTATGTAAGTTTTCTATTGCTGCTGTAACAGGGTATCACAAATTAGTGGCTAAGAACAACACAAATCTATCATTTTATATTTCTGAAGGTTAAAGTCCCAACAGAACTCAGTGGACTAAAATCATGGTGGCAATAGGTTTGTATTTCCTCTGGAGCCTTTAAGAGAGAAGCCATTTCCTTGCCTTTTCCACCTTCCTTGGCTCATGTCTCTTCCTCCATCCTCAAAGCGACTCTGCATTTCTCTCACCCTTCTTCACCTCATGTCTCCCTTTGACTAGATCTGGGAAATGTTGTCCTTTTTTAAGCAGTCATGTGATTAGATTGGGCCCACCTGCCTGACCCAGGTCCTTGAGTCTCTCCATCTCAAGGAACTTAACCTTAATCACATCTGCCAAGGTCACTTTTGCTATGTGAGATAACATAGTCATAGGTTCTGGAATTGGAGCTCAGACATCTTTGGGGGCCGTTATTCTGTCTTACCATGTTGTATGTAATTAAAACCTTGCTCTCAGCTGTCTAAAAGTTTGCCTGAGCAAATGAATTGGCAATGTATTCAATCCAATTCACTCCCTAATATCATCATGATAAAAAATTAACTGAAATATTTTAGATAGGGCCAGGCCAAAAATGAAAATTGTCTCCTACAAAAGGAATGATTTAACATTGTCTTTTTTGAAATGGAGTCTCCCTCTGTCACCCAGGCTGGAGTGCAATGGAGTGATCTCAAGTGACTGCAATCTCTGCCTCCTGGGTTCAAGGGATTCTCCTGCCTCAGCCTTCCAAGCAGCTGGTATTACAGGTGCCTGTCACCATGTCCAGCTAATTTTTGTATTTTTGGTAGAAATGGGGTTTCACTTTGTCCAGGCTGGTCTGGAACTCCTGACCTCAAGTGATGCACCTGCCTTATTCTCCCAAAGTGCTGGGATTACAGGCATGAGCCACCACACTCGACCTAGACATATTTCTTCTTAATCAAATAACATTAAATTGGGTTATATTATTAAACTTAATGAGTGTCTACTGCTTACCTTATGTCTAGATGACAATGGACAGGTGCTTATTTTAAATCTACTCATTATTTATATAAAAGCTTTATAATTTCTCAGGTTGGTATTTTTTAAAGTTTATATTTAATTTATATTACAAATGATTCATACTACCCACTATGAAGATTTTACATTGTATGATGGAAAAATGCTTCATACATAATTTGCCTATAATAAATATTAAGAATTTTATGGAAACATTCATTTTCATTTTAAGAAATACAATGAGAGTCATTAGAAAAAAAGAGAAACAAAATGTTTGAAACAAGTATTATCATAAAGTGACTTTTTTTGCATTTCATAAATGCAAAAAATTTGTGTTAAGGTTCATTTTGAAAGACTCAGTGGTCTTTCAAAAAAGTGGTCTATTAAAAAACTACTGAAAATTATTTAAAAACCATAAAAAACTCTCACAAAAATAATTTTATCTGGAGAGAAACCATTCTTATTCATCTTTGTATCTCCCATGATATAATGGCACTTTTATTGTTGTTTTTTCATTTATGAGCTGTGAGGATATCAAAGTCAATTCTTTTTAGAAGTTAAAATTTTAAAATTTAAAACCAGAGAAAAATCTTAGAATAGAATATACCTGTATTATAGTATAGAACTATGGTCTTTTGATGAGCAATACTATAATACATAGCACTATTATTATAATATTAGATTAATTTTCTGTGTGAAGTCGGCTGCTTTCTCTTCCCTTTCCTCTCTTTTCTCCTATTCTCTTTCTCTCCTTTTTCTTTCTCCTCTTTCCATTCCTCTCTTTGAATCTTCTACATTCTCTTCCTCTTTTTCCCATATCTAGTCCTCCCTTCTCCTCCTCATACTGAAGTAATTCAAAATCTGCTACTAGGAATTGTTCAGTTAATGTATCTTAAGACATGTGTCATGGTGACATATATTGTTAACTTAATGTGTCTTCTTCTTTGTTTGCTGAGGGATATGTTGTCTTAATCTTTTTTTCCCCCAAACATTGCAATTTACTTCTCTCTCTCATACAAATAACCATAAACCAATTATAGCAATCAATTTACACGCAGTAATTACATTACCTATGATAATTATAGTATGTGTCACCTGGACCTGTATTTGTTTTAATGGGAAGAATCAATAATTCTCAAGTGGGCAGAAGTGTGTAGCTGATTATGTGTTCAAGTGATCAGAGATTAGGCAGCATTTGATTAAATGAACTGCCTGGATATTTTGCAATTACTTTTGATCAATCTGCTATGGCCACTGCTTCTGGCTGTCATATAATGCAGTTGTTGAACACTAGTCTTACATACTCTGGTAGAGGACACAGACCAGTGCTACTATGGTATAGTAGATTCAGAACTCAATACAATCTCTTAGGGTTCTTCCAAAGAGAATGATTATACTACTCAATGTGAATAAGCTCAGCTGTCCAAGGCTACCCATTCTTGGGCTTCCAAGAATTCACTTCTTGATTCAAATATATATCCATTTCACAGGGGACCAATTGGCTGAAGGAACCCTAAATTGGGTTTGGTTTTCTGCATCTATTACCTCATATACCCAGACTCTCCATCACCTTCACTATCCAGGAATCTGCTACTAGGGGTTAGGCAGGTTTTCAAACCACAGCGGGCCTGATGAGATCCTGTTTCATGGGACAATGTTTATCACACATCCTTCAGAGGGAGGCTACCTGCTGTGATACTAGAAGGCCTCAAGAAAGTCCATCCTTCCTGATTCAATGTTGCTTACCCTTCTTAAATAAAAAAAGCTACTGTCATTGGATTCCCAACATTTCTTGTGAAAAAAAAAAAAAAAAAAGAAAAGAAAAGAAAAGAAAAAAGAAAAGAAAAGAAAAGAAAAAAGAAAAGAAGGCCGGGCGCAGTGGCTCACGCCTGTAATCCCAGCACTTTAGGAGGCTGAGGGGGGCAGATCACGAGGTCAGGAGACTGAGAACATCCTGGCTAACATCTCTACCAAAAACACAAAAAAATTAGCCAGGCATGATGGTGGACGCCTGTAGTCCCAGCTACTCGGGAGGCTGAGGCAGAAGAGTGGCGTGAACCCAGGAGGCAGAGCTTGCAGTGAGCCGAGATCGCGCCACTGCACTCCAACCTGGGCAACAGAGCGAGACTCCATCTCAAAAACAAGAGTGAGACTCCATCTCAAAAACAAACAAACAAAAGAATAAGAAGAGAAAAGCCAAAGGAAACAATGCAGAATGTAAATTTAAGCCCATGTGGGAGGTGGTGGCATAACCCTTAACTACAGTTATGAAAAAAAATTGTTGTATATCTAATCAATTTATGAAATTTTGATTTCAAATGCATATTAGCATAGTCAACGTTCTGAGAAGTCCTTACAAAAAAAAATAGATTTAACTGTATTCATTCAGCTTCTTGGATCTGTAGGTTTGTGTTGTTTGCCAGATTTGTAAATTTTTCATCTATTATTTCTTCAGATACCTTTTCAGCCCTACCCTCTTTCTTCTCTCCAGAGCTCTGAAGAAATGAACATTAGATCTTTTGTTATAATCCTACACAAACTTCAGGTTCTGTTAATTTTTTTGTACACTATTTTCTTTATGTTGTTCAAATGGATTAAATATGATTTTTTTCAATTTCTTTGATTCTTTCCTCTTCAAAAGATTCTCTGATCTTTTCCTCTCCAGAATGGTCCTCTCCATTCTGGTGTTAAACTCATCCACTGAGTTTTTATTTTTGTTATTGTATTTTTTATTTGAGTTTCCATTTGATTCTTTTTTAATTGATCCATTATGATTATACAGTTTTATACAGTACAATTTTATGTTTTGATACATCTATATGTTGTATAATGACCAAATTAGGGTATTTAACATATTTGTCACCTCATACATTTATCATTTGATTCATTTATATCTTGCTTTTTCTGGGGCTTTCCATATCTTTGCAGAAACTTTCTATTTTTTTTTTTTCATTTGTTTCAATGTGTTTGTGGTTGCTTGTTGGGACATTTTTATGATGGCTGTTTTAAAATTCTTCCCAAATAATTCTAACAATTCTGTCATTCTGGTGTTGGTGTCTGTTGCTTGCTTTATCACTTTTATATGGAGATTTCCCTGCTTCATGGTATGATGAGTGATTTTCAATTGAAATCTGGGCATTTTGAGAATTTTATTATGAAACTCCAAATTTTATTTAAATTTTCTGCTTTAGCAGGCCTTATGTGACACCACTCCAGTGAGAAAGGGGGCACTGCCTCGTTATTTCCAGGGATAGCGGAAATCTCGATTTCCCACTCAACTTCTGTTAACACACAGGAGGTGCAGGGGCTCCTACTTACTGCTAGGTGGGGCTAGGGTATACCTTTTCCCTACTAGGCCTCTGCTGTTATCTCTAGTAGGGAATGGTAGAGTGGCCTCATTACTACTCACTATGTGGCCTCCCGGAACTCTGGGGGGCTAACCTCACTACTGTTGTGCTGAAGTGAGGGACCTGACTTTTCACTAAGTCTTCTCTGATACCATCTACTCTGGTGGGGAGGAAGAAGTGCACCTCCTTACTACTGGGTTGGGCCTGGCAATAAATTTTGGGTTCTCCATTCAGCTTTGCACCCGAAAGGGGGAGTTGCTTGTTATTGCTAGCTTAAGATGGGAGCTCTGGCTTTCCGCTAGGTCTCCACTGATACTTCCTTGGCTGGGAAGAGTAAGAGTGACTAATTACTACTTTCTGCACAATCTTCTCTGATATCAACCTGAAGCAGGGGCGGGGGCTAAGGATCCTTGTTATAGCTTGGCAATGGTAGAAGTCTATACCCTCCTCTTGGCTGGTGTGTGTTGGGTGGGGCTACATTTTTTCTGTGGTGTTTGGCTGGAGTCAAAAAGTTATCATCTACATTATCTGCCTTGGTAAGCTGTCTCTTTCCAGGACCTTTGGCTACTGAGAACAGGCTTTTGTTAAGACTTTTTTTTTTTTTTTTTTTTGGCCTGTGTCTCTTGGTGCTTCCAGGTTACTGGCTTTTCCAGTACCCACTGTGGGATACCTAAGGCAAAAAGAAAACCCAGGATGCTCATCATCATGTCTTTCCTTGAGTTCTGAGGTCTCTGGCCAATGTCTGGTTTCTCTTCACACTGTGTTTGCAGAAATCACTTTCTCTTAGACGTTCCAAGGATTTTTTCTCTTTTTTGTTAATTCTATTTAATTCTTTTTTTTTTTAGTATGTATCTTGGTGTTGGTAATTCTGAACTGATGTTCTCAGGAACTTGGTGTGTTCCTTCAATATGTGGTTTCAATTTATTTTAGTTTGTATTTGTTCAGTTATCTTGTTATTGATTTCTTCCTCAGTGACTCTTGTGATTTATATGTTGAATCATGTTTACCTGCTTTCAACATTTGACGCTTTTTTTTAAATCATTATCATATTTTTAAATTTCTTTTTTTTTGCATTTCAACAAATTTCCTCTGTTTGACCTGTGCCTGTTTTGTTTCTTTATTTTTCTATTCCTTTGAATTTAGAAGGAACATTTTTGAAATTAATTTTTTCTTTTATTTCCAATTGTTTTCTGAGTTGTCACTTGTTTTTTTTTTAACAATATCTAACTCTGCTTTATATTGCTCTTTCGTGTATTGTGTAATTTTCTTAATATCTGTTATCTTATTTTTAAATAGTAAGTACTCATTTTAATAAATTTTTATGAGCTGGAGGGATGCTATTCTCATTTTTTTTTTAAATCTTATAGTAACTTATGTGAGATTGTCTTCAATAATATTCCATTTCTCATGCTTATGTACGATTAGGCTTCTTAAACTTCCAGATGAAGGCAAGATACAGGGAAGCTCATCAGTGCTGCTTTCACAACTAGCTCTACTTTCACAGAGCTCCCTTTCCTGCTATGTTAAAAAAAAAATATTGACTTGCCTTCTGAGATGTCATGGTACCCTTCCTCTCCCCTACTTTGTGTGGGACTTATCTTTTCTTTATTGCTATCATCCCTATGCTGCCTAATTCTTATTCCAAACCCAGTAGTTTTGTCTTGGTGTAGTGCCTTGCTCTAGAAGGAAGCCCTGGCTAGTCATTTTCAGATGTATATCAATCTACACTACTATAGTTGCTTCGGTCATAAATGCTGACCCCTTGAGCTCACTGACTTTTGGAGGGGGCCAAACGCTTTTCAATTTCAGTTACTTTCTCAACTTTGCCTACTGTGCTTTCCTGTGAACACTTCTTTGCTATTTTGGCATTCTTGTGTTTTCAGGTTCAGCCACCCTATTGTGCCTCTCTGCTCATTTCCACACTGACCTTGATAACATGCTGGTCTTGTGGCTATGGGTGGTTTTTTTCTCCACCACTTGTGTTTTGACAATCATGAGAACACCTTGTCACCTAGTGCAGTTCTAAATATTGTCTCTGGTTTTTTGGTTTTGCTGTCAGGTTGCTCTGTTTCTCTAAGGAGATTCTGGGAGTTTCAAAAACTGCCATCGCCATCATCTTCCCAGAATCATCTTTTATTACACTTACTTTGCTCACAGCTTGAGAAAGATTATCTTGTTTTGGACTCTCAACAGCCTTATGGGGCAATTATTTTTATTATTTCTATATTTTAGATGAGACAACTGAAGCTAAGTTTAACACAGCTAATATGTGGTGGAGCAAGGACTTAGGTCTGGTAGAGATTAAATCTTATGCTTTTAACTATCAGATATTGCTTCACTACTGGTGTAAATGGGGTGTAGTTTGGGGCAGAGTTTGGGAGCAATAACCTATGTTTTTGAATTAAATAATTTTTCCTTAAGTCCAACATTTAATGAGCACTTACAATATGCTAGCTATTGGTTGTAGCTTTGGAAATGCAAGAGTGAAAAAAAGTGATGCGATTCTTGTTATCAGGAAGCAATAAAAATCATTAAATCAGGAGATGGCATTGGCCACACAGGTTGTACCAATATTCATTTGCATGCATAACTAAACATTTTGAAAACCAGTTTAGATCTGTGTGCAAAGAAGAACATAACACACCAAGGTGAAATTTGTTAAAGTTTAGAGTCCTTTCAGATTAACAAGCTTGCAAAATCTGTGTTCTCATTAATTAGTTTCCCAATGAGATGTGTTAACAGTAGATTGGTTTATATTTTATTAAAAGTAACTTTGAACATATATTACCTAGTGCTTTCAGCATATGAGCAGAAATTGGAACAGTATATCCTTTATTAACTTTCTCCTCACCTGTAAGGCTGTGTTTTATTTAAAAAAATAGAAAAAAAGCTGCTATGACTATCACTGTTTTGAATCATCCTTTTATAGATGAGAAACTACAAGTTCAATGAATATTGTACATATTTTTTAAAATATTAAGCTATGAATTATGCTAAAATTCATATTAGACTCTTGGCTTTTTTCTCCCCTTCTTTTAGAGAAAGAGTTGGAGGTTAGGGATGCCACTACATTAAAGTTGTGTTTCTGGGAAGTAATAAATTTAGAACTGATGATATTAGAAAAACCTAATTTTCTCAGGACCTGAAAATCTGCAGGAAGACTGACAAAACTGCTTTAAAAGGCTGCTTTCGGGAAATAAAAAGAAAGGGACCTGTTAGGGTCTTCTTCCCTTCTCCTTGGCTGCAGGAGTAATGCTTCTTTCTGGTAATTGGCCTGACTTCATTTACACTTACATTTATTATTAATGTCAAGAATAACATTTTCTGCTGCTGTGCTTGTTCCATGTAAACTGATCCTCTACAGCATTTTGCCAGTCATTATACAGTGCTTGGTTTTTTAAAGTTTTTCTTGGTGACGGCGGCAGAGGAATAATACAGTATTTTATGTCAATAACAACCTCTTGTTTTTCTTTCTTCCAGCTTTATGAGGTATGATTTAACAAATAAAAATTGTATAAATTTAAAGTATACATCGTTATGTTTTGATACACATATACATTGTGAAATGATTATCACAGTAAAACTAATTAACATATAAATTGCATCACATAGTTACCTTTTTGTGTTTCTGGTGAGAACACTTGAGATCTGCCCTCTTAGCAAATACATTACGTCTCTAGAATTTTTTCCCCTTCTAACTGAAAGTTTGTACCCTTTCACCAACTTCTTCCCATTTCCCTCACCCTCCCAGCCCTTGGTAATGACCATTCTGCAATCTGTTTCTGAGTTTGAATTTTTAAATTTCACATTAAGAGAAACAATGTATTATTTCTGTTTATGTCTCTAGATTATTTCACTTAGTATAATGTCCTCCATGTTCATCAATCTTGTCACAAATATCAGGATCTCCTTGTTTTTAAGGGCTGAATAATATTCCATTGTATATACACATTACATTTTCTTTATTCATTTATATATTGATGGACACTTAGGTTGTCTCCATATCTTGGCTATTGTGAATAATGCTGCAAAGAACATGAGAATGTAGATATCCCGTTAGCATGGTGATTTAATTTCCTTAGGAAGTTCCCCAGAAGTGGGATGGCTGAATCATATTGTAGGTCTATTTCCAAGGTGTTGAGGAACATCCACACTGTTTGTTCATAATGGCTGTACCAATTTACATCCCCACCCACAGTGTACAAGGGTTCTCTATTCCCCACGTCTTTGCTAACAATTGATGTTTTACTGTTTTTTATAATAGTCAATCTAACAGGTAATGGAGTAATATTTCATCATGGTTTTAATTTGCATTTCCCTAATGATTAGTGATGTTGCACACATTTTCATGTACTTGTTAGCCATCATTTTTTTGTCTTTGGAAAAATGACTATTCAAGTCTTTTGCATGTTGTCCATTGGATTATTCGGTGTTTTATAATCTTTTAAAAGTATTTATTGTATGAGTTAGTTATATATTCTAGATATTAACCCCTTATCAAATATGTGATTTGTAAATATTTCCTCCCATTCTGTGGGTTGCCTTTTCATTTAGTAGTTTCCTTTGTTATGCAGAAATGTTTTAGTTTAATGTAGTTCCAATTGTTTATCTTTGCATTTGTTGCCTATCCTTTTGGTGTCACGTTAAAAAAAAAAAAAAACACACATTGCTGAGACAAATGTCAAGAAGCTTTCCTATGTTTTCTTCTAGGATTTTACAGTTTTAGGAGTTATATTTAAGTCTTAATCAGTTTTGAGTTGATGTTTGTGTGTGATGTAAGATAAGAGTCTATGTTTCTTCTTTTTGAATATGGATATCCAGTTTTCCCAGCGCCACTTACTGAGGAGACTATGTTTTCCCTATTGTGCATTCTTGGTACCTTTCTTGAAGATTACTTAACTGTCTATGTGTGGGATTATTAATGGACTCTATTCTGTTCCCTTGGCCTATGTGTCTGTCTGTATACCAGTACCATACTGTTTTAATTACTATAGCTTTGTACTGTAGTTTGGAATCAAGTAGTGTAATGCCTCCAGCTTTGTTCTTCTTCCTCAAGAGTCTTTTAGCTATTCTGAGTTTTTTGTGGTTCCATATGAATTTTAGGATTGTTTGTGTTCTATTTCCATGAAAAATGTTATTGGGATATTGATAGGAATTGTATTAAATCTGTACATTGCTTTGGATATTATAGACATGGTAACAATATAAATTCTTCCAATCCAAGCACATGGGATATCTATTTATTTGTATTATCGTCTTCTTCTTTTTTTTTTTGAGGCTTAGTCTCACTCTGTCACCCAGGCTGGAGTGCAGTGGCGAGATCTCAGCTCACTGCAAGCTCCGCCTCCCAGGTTCACACCATTCTCCTGCCTCAGCCTCCTGAGTAGCTGGGACTACAGGCACCCGCCACCATGCCCAGCTAATTTTTTGTATTTTTTAGTAGAGACGGGGTTTCACCATGTTAGCCAGGATGGTCTCGATCTCCTGACCTTGTGATCCACCCGCCGCAGCCTCCCAAAGTGCTGGGATTACAGGCATGAGCCACCACGCCCGGCCTTTTTTTTTTTTTTTTTTTGAGATGGAGTTTCAGTCTCCTCACCCAGGCTGGAGTGCAATGGTGCAATCTCGGCTCACTGCAACCTCCGCCTCCCAGGTTCAAGCGATGATTCTCCTGCCTCAGCCTTCTGAGTAGCTGGAATTACAGGTGCCCACCACCACACCCAGCTAATTTTTGTATTTTTAGTAGAGACAGGATTTCTCCAAGTTGGCCAGGCTGGTCTCGAACTCCTGACCTCAGGTGATCCACCTGCCTCAGCCTCCCAAAGTGCTAGGATTACAGGTGTGAGCCACCACGCCCGGCCCTTCTTCATTTTTAAAAATCAATACTTTACAGTTTTCAGCGTACAGATATTGTACCTCTGTGATTAACTTATTCCTAAGTACAGTTGACCCTTAAACAACACAAGTTTGAACCACACAGGTTTACATATACATGGATTTTCTTTCACCTCTATCAGACCTGAGACAGGAAACCAAATCTCCACCTCTTCCTTCTCCTCTTCAACCTGGTTTATATGAAGATGGTAACGATAAAGAGCTTTATGATGACCCACTTCCACTTAAGGAATAGTAAATATATGTTCTCTTTTTATGATTTGCTTAATAACATTTTCTTTAATCTAGCTTACTTTATTGTAAGAATACAGCATATAATACACATAACATACAAACTATGTGTTAATCAGCTGTTTATGTTATCATCAAGGCTTACAGTCAACAGTAGGCTATTAGTAGTAAAGATTTTAGAGTGTCAAAGGTCATATGTGGATTTTCAACAGCATGGAAGTAGTGCCTCTAACCCCCATGTTTCTCAAGGGTCCAACTGTATTTTTTTAAATTTATTGTTAATTGTATTGTCTACTTAATTACTTTTTTAATAGTTAGTTGTTAGTATATAAATTCACAACTGGTATTTTTATGTTTATTTTGTGTCTTGCAGCTTTATCGAATTCCTTTAGTATTTCTAACAGGTTTTGGTGGATCATTAGGGTTTTTACACAAGGTCATGTCACCTGCAAACACAGAAAATTTTACTTCTTTCTGATTTGGATGTCTTTTTTTTCTTGTTTAATTGTTCTGGCAGGGACTTCTAGTGCTATGTTGAATAGAAGTGGCAAAGGAGACATCTTTGTCTTATTCCTTATCTTAGAGGAAAAGTTTCAAATTTTCACTGTTGAATAGGATGTTAACTGTGAGTTTGTCTTATAAGATTCTTATTATGTTATGTTGAGCTATGTTCCTTCCATATCTAATTTATTGAAAGTTTTTAATGATAAAACTATGTCGAATTTTATCAAATTTTTTCCTGCAACTATTAAGATGATTATATGATGCTTGTCTTTCATCCTGTTAATGAGGTGTATCATATTTATTGATTTGTATATGTTTAATCATCGTTGCATTCCAGAAATAAATCCCACTTGATCATGGTGTATGATCTTTTTAATGTGCTGCTGATTTCAGTTTGTTAGTATTTTGTTGAAGATATTTGTATCAATGCTTATCAGACATATTGACTAAAATTTTTTTTATAATATCCTTGTCTGGATTTGGTAACAGGGTATTGCTGGTCTCATAAAGTGGTTTTGGAGGTGTTCTCTCCTCTCTCAGTTTTTAAAAGAGTTCGTGAGGGATTGCTTATATTATAATTTTTCTTTAAATATTTGGTAGAATTCACCAGTAAAGCCATCTGTTCCTGGTATTTTCTTTGTCAGATTTTTGATTACTGATTCAACCTTCTCATGTGTAATTAATCTGTTAAGATTTCCTATTTCTTTTCTCGTTTCTTTTTTTTTTTTTTTTTTCTTGAGACAGAGTCTCATTCTCTCACCCAGGCTGGGGTGCAGTGGCGCAATCTTAGCTCACTGCAACCTCTACCTCCCAGGTTCAAGTGATTCTCCTGCCTCAGCCTCCTGAGTAGCTGGGATTACAGGCTCCCGCCACCATGCCCTGCTAATTTGTGTATTTTTAGTAGAGACGGGGTTTCACCATATTGGCCAGGCTGGGCTCGAACTCCTGACCTCAAGTGATGTGCCCACCTTGGCCTCCCAAAGTGCTGTGAATATAGGCATGAGCCACCGCACACAGCAAGATTTTCTATTTCTTCATAATTCTGTCTTGGTAAGTTGTATGTTTCCAGAAATTAATCTATTTTTTCTAGTTACTCAATTTGTTGGTGAATAATTCTTCACAGTAGCCTCTTAAGATTCTTTGTATCTTTGTGGTATCAGTTGTAATGCCTGTTATTTAAGTTCTGATTTTATTTATTTGAGTCTTCTCTTTTTTTCTTAGTCTAGCTAAAAGATTAATAAAATTTGATAAAATTCAGCATACTTTTATCAATTTTGTTTATCTTTGCAAAAAAAAAATCTTCTTAGGTTGTTGATCTATTTGAGTCTATCATCTTTATTGTTTTTTTATCCTATGGTGGTATTTGTTAATTCTACAAAAGTCTGAAATAATTTTGCTATATGTTAACACTAGTCTTAGTCCATCCAGAGTAGGCTGTAGTGCAATGATGCAAACATGGCTCACTGCTTCCTCAAACTCCCCGGCTCAAAGGATCCTCCCACCTCAGCCTCTCAAGTAGCTGGGACTACAGGCATGCACCACCATGTCCAGCTATTTTCAAATTTTTTTTGTAAAGATGGAGCCTCACTGTGTTGCCCTGGCTGGTCTCAAACTTCTGGGCTCAAGTGATCCTCCTGCCTCAACCTTCCAAAGTGCTGGGATTACAGACGGGAGCCACCATCCCCAGCCTTAATAGTATGTTTCTGTAAAAGAGCAATACAGTAACATTTCAGTTAACTGGTATGTTGGCAACAAATTTATTTTGATTAATGGGTTTTCCATTTAACAGTTTTTATCATTTTATTCAGTGCAGTTCTTTAAAGTGAGTTATCCCCTGCCTAGACTAGTGGGATTAACCACCAAAACCTTCAAATATGTGCATTGATATTTGTTTACACTCTTAATTCTCTTATTTTTTGGAAGACAACTATGTTTCTCATGAAACTTCAACCAGAGCAATATGTTTGGAAAGAGGCCACATGAAAATGTTCAAAATTGTTACTAAAAATGTTACATAAACAGCATAAACTTAGAAGAAAAAATAAAATATTTACTCTGAAATTTGCATGGTTTAAAATAATAGAGTCAGTAGAGCTTTATAAAAAAATGACAGCTTCCTACTTTTTAATTGAAGAATAAAGATATAACACTGGCTACACTATATGGAGAGACTTAGAGGTAGTCATGGAATCAGATGGTGAGAAGAATGACCCATTTGTAATAACTAATCTCATTGCTGGTGTTTATTCCAACAATCTAGCATGGCATATTTTTCTTTTTCATTGTTTCTTCTTTATCCCTACCAAACTGTATGTCCTTGGATTAAGGCTACATGAATAGCTTCATGGCTGGCAGCAGTTCAGAGTAAGAAGGTGTAAAGGGACAGCCTTAAAATAGGAGTCTAATTTTTAAAATGGAAATATAACATTGGCTTTAGTTGTCTTAGCTGACAAAGTAAGTCTAGGTTAATGACTGAAGAAATGGTGTTTCACTATGTATGGGGGGGTTTAAAAACATGAGTCAACTGGCAGGCAAACAGATTCTACTCTCACCAGGTAAGAAAGTAATGTTTATATATGACCAGGGCTGGATCATACAAAGGCTACCCTGAAGTTATACTCCTTAATTAAAGTAATTAATGAATGTTATTATGACTTTAGTGTAAATTGAATATTTTGCCTGAAGATATCAAACAGACCACATTTCAGTCCAAATCTTTAGTTCTTCTGGATTTATATTAATTCCTTTGTCCATTTTCACATACGGATTTGCCAGGGTGCCAGTGGACTGGGTTCTGGTTAACTGAAGTATTACAGCATACAATGAAATAAAATAGTATTTAATATATTACACATTTAGTTTCTATTATATTTAAAGTTATACCTAAGTATATTCTTATTTCTTTTTAAAAAATTATTTATTTTTGTGGGTACATAATGAGTGAATATATCTATGGGATACATGACATTTTTTGATACAGGCATGCGATGTGAAATAAGGATGCCATGGAGAAGGGGGTATCCATCCCCTCAAGCACTTATCCTTCAAGTTACGAACAATCCAATTAAAAATTTTAAGTTATTTTAAAATGTACAATTAAGTTATGATTGACTGTGGTCACCTCATTGTGCTACCAATTAGTAGTCTTGTTTATTCTTTCTAACTATATTTTTACCCATTAAACATTCCGCCCTCACCCAAGCCCCTCATTACCCTTCCTAGTCTCAGGTAATCATTCTTCCACTCTCTACGCCCATGGTTCAATTGCTTTGATTTTTAGATCGCACAAATAAGCGAGACCATGCCATGTTTGTCTTTCTGTGTTTGGTTTATTTCACTTAACATAATGATCACAAGTTCCATCCATGTTGTTGCAAATGACTGGATTTCTTTCTTTTTGATGTCTGAATAGTATTCCATTGTGTATATCTATGACATTTTTCAAGTCTATTCGTCTATTGATGGACACTTAGGTTGCATTCAAATCCTGGCTATTGTGAACAGTGCTGCAATAAACGTATGAGTGCAGAAATCTTGTTGATATACTGATTTCCTTTCTTTTGGGTATATACCCAGCAGTAAGATTACAGGATCATATGATAGCTCAATTTTTAGTATTTTGAGGAATCTCTAAACTATTCTCCATGGTGATTATACTAATTTCCAATCTCAACAACTGTATATAAGGATTCTTTTTTCTCCACATCCTCCCCAGCATTTGTTATTGCTTGTATTTTGGATATAAGACATTTTAACTGGGGTGAGATGATACCTCATTATAGTTTTGATTTGCATTTCTCTGATGATCAATGATGTTGAGTACCTTCTCATATGCCTGTTTGCCATTTGTATGTCTTGTTTTGAGAAATGTCTATTCAAATCTTTTGTTCATTTTTTTATTGCATTATTAGATTTTCTTACTACAGAGTTGTTTGAGCTCTTTTTTTTTTTTTTTTTTTGAGACAGAGTTTCACTCTTGCCCAGGCTGGAGTGCAATGGCGTGCTCTCGGCTCACCGCAATCTCCACCTCCCGGGTTCAAGCGATTCTCCTGCCTCAGCCTCCCGACTAGCTGGGATTACAGGCATGCACCACCACGCCTAGCTAATTTTGTATTTTTAGTAGAGATGGGGTTTCTCCATGTTGGTCAGGCTGGTCTCGAACTCCCGACCTCAGGTGATCTGCCCACCTCAGCCTCCCAAATTGCTGGGATTACAGGTGTGAGCCACCACGCCCAGCCCTGTTTGAGCTCTTTATATGTTGTGATTATTAATCTCTTGTCAGATGGGTAGTTTGCAAATATTTTCTCCCATTCTGTAAGTTATTGCTTCACTTTTTTTATTGTATCTTTTGTTGTGCAGAAACTTTTTAACTTGATGTTATCCCACTTGTCCATTTTTTTCTTTGGTCTCCTGCACTTATTGTCTATTGCTCAAGAATTCTTTGCCCAGACCAATATCCTGGAGATTTTTTCAGTGTTTTCTTGTAATAGCCTTTGACTTTGGGTCTTAGAGTTAAGCCTTTAATCCATTTTCATTTGATTTTGGTATGTGGCAAGAGATAGAGGTTTAGTTTCATTCTTCTGAATATAGGGATCCAGTTTTCCCAGCACCATTTATTGAAGAAACTGGTCTTTCCCCCATGGTATGTTCTTGGCACCTTTGTCAAAAATGAATTCACTGTAGGGGTGTGGATTTCTTTCTGCATTCTCTATTCTGTTCCATTGATCTATGTGTCTGTTTTCATACAAGTTCCAGCTGTTTTGGTTACTATAGCTTTGTAGTATTATTTGAGGACATGTTATGTGATTCCTCAAGTTTTGTTCTTTCGCTTAGAGTAGCTTTGGCTATTCTGGGTCTTTGTGGTTTCATATTAATTTTAGGATTTTTTTTCTAAATCTGTGAAGAATGTCATTGGTATTTTGATAGGATTGCATTAAATGTGTAGATAGCTTAGGGTAGTATGGACATTTTAGCAACATTCATTCTTCCAATCCATAAAAATGGAATTTTTTTCCATTTATTGGTGCACTCTTTAATTTATTTCATCGATGTTTCATAGTTTTATTATAGAGGCCTCTCACTTCTTTGGTTAATTACTAGGTAATTAATTTTATGTGTGGCTATTGTAAATAGGACTAATTTTATTTTCTTTTTACATTGGTCACTGTTGGTATATAGAATTTCTACTAATTTTTGTACGTTTATTTTGTATCCTGCAATTTTACTGAATATTTTTATCACTTCTAATAGTTTTCTTGTGGAGTTGTTAGGTTTTTTCAAATATAAGATTATATCATATTCATACAAGAATAATTTGACTTCTTCCTTCCTAATTTGGATTCCTTTATATTTTTCTTATGGCTCATTTCTCCAAATGGAACTTCCAGTGCCATGTTGAATAACAGTAGTAGCAGTGGGCATTCCTGTCATGTTCCAGATGTTAGAGGAAAGGCTTTCAGTTTTTCACCATTCACTATGATACTATGTATTAGTCTTTCATATATGGCTTTGATTACGTTGAGGAATGTTCCTTCTATTCCCAGGTTTTTTAGGGTTTTTATCACGAAAGGATGTTGAATTCTATGAAATGGTTTTTCAGGATCAATTGAAATGATCATACAGTTTTTATCCTTCATTCTGTTGATATATCACACTGATTTGTTTATATTGAACCACCTTTGCCTCCCAAAGATAAATCTCACTTGGTCACGATGAATGATCTTTCGAATGTATTGTTGATTTTAGTTTGCTAGTATTTTGTTGAGGATTTTTGCATCAATATTCATCAGAGATATTGGCCTGTAGTTTTATCTTTTTATTGTGTCAGTCTGGTTTTTGTATCAGGGTAATACTGGACTCGTAGAATGAATTTGGCATTACTCCCTCCCCCTCTATTTATTGAAATAGTTTGAATAGGATTGGCATTAATCACTTAAATGTTTGGTTGCATTCAGCAGTTTAGCCATGGGGTCCCAGGCTTTTTTTTTTTCTTTTTTTTTTTGATGGGAGACTTTTTATTATGGCTTCAATCTCATTACTTGCTATTGGTCTGTTCAGATTTTGGATTTCTTCTTGGTTCAATCTTGCTAGGTTGTATGTATACATGAATTTGTCCATTTCTTCTACATTTTCCAAATTACTAGCTTAGAGTTGCTCATAGTAGTCACTAACGATCCTTTGAATTTCTGCAGTATCAATTATAATGCCTCCCTTTTCATTTCTGATTTTATTTATTTGGATCTTCTCTCTTTTTTTCTTAATCTGAGTAAAGGTTCTCAATTTTGTTTAACTTTTAA
>NW_026652282.1:75720475-75721429 GCF_009828535.3 Hylobates moloch
CTTTATATTTTTCTTATGGCTCATTTCTCCAAATGGAACTTCCAGTGCCATGTTGAATAACAGTAGTAGCAGTGGGCATTCCTGTCATGTTCCAGATGTTAGAGGAAAGGCTTTCAGTTTTTCACCATTCACTATGATACTATGT
This sequence comes from Hylobates moloch, assembly GCF_009828535.3. Lineage (NCBI taxonomy): Eukaryota > Metazoa > Chordata > Mammalia > Primates > Hylobatidae > Hylobates > Hylobates moloch. The sequence continues at coordinate 75,720,621 of NW_026652282.1, forward strand.
ATTAGTCTTTCATATATGGCTTTGATTACGTTGAGGAATGTTCCTTCTATTCCCAGGTTTTTTAGGGTTTTTATCACGAAAGGATGTTGAATTCTATGAAATGGTTTTTCAGGATCAATTGAAATGATCATACAGTTTTTATCCTTCATTCTGTTGATATATCACACTGATTTGTTTATATTGAACCACCTTTGCCTCCCAAAGATAAATCTCACTTGGTCACGATGAATGATCTTTCGAATGTATTGTTGATTTTAGTTTGCTAGTATTTTGTTGAGGATTTTTGCATCAATATTCATCAGAGATATTGGCCTGTAGTTTTATCTTTTTATTGTGTCAGTCTGGTTTTTGTATCAGGGTAATACTGGACTCGTAGAATGAATTTGGCATTACTCCCTCCCCCTCTATTTATTGAAATAGTTTGAATAGGATTGGCATTAATCACTTAAATGTTTGGTTGCATTCAGCAGTTTAGCCATGGGGTCCCAGGCTTTTTTTTTTTCTTTTTTTTTTTGATGGGAGACTTTTTATTATGGCTTCAATCTCATTACTTGCTATTGGTCTGTTCAGATTTTGGATTTCTTCTTGGTTCAATCTTGCTAGGTTGTATGTATACATGAATTTGTCCATTTCTTCTACATTTTCCAAATTACTAGCTTAGAGTTGCTCATAGTAGTCACTAACGATCCTTTGAATTTCTGCAGTATCAATTATAATGCCTCCCTTTTCATTTCTGATTTTATTTATTTGGATCTTCTCTCTTTTTTTCTTAATCTGAGTAAAGGTTCTCAATTTTGTTTAACTTTTAA
>NW_026652282.1:75721439-75735258 GCF_009828535.3 Hylobates moloch
ATATTTGGATTCCTGTTCCTGTGCTAATTCACTTAGGATAATGGCCTACAGCCACATCCATGTTACTGCAAGCAAAATGATTTTATTCTTTTTATGGCTATGTAGTATTCCATGGTGTATATACACCACATTTTCTTTATTCAGTCCACAGCCAGTGGGCATCTAGGTTGATTCCATGTTTTTGCTATTGTGAATAGTGCTGCAATGAACATACACATGAATGTGTCTTTATGGCAGAACAATTTATATTCCTTTGGGTGTATAACCAGTAATAGGATTGCTGGATTGAATGGTATTTCTGTTTTAAGCTCTTTGAGTAATCTCCATTGCTTTCCCCAGTGGCTAAACTAATTGACATTTCCAACAGCCTATAAGCATTCCCTGTTTTCTGCAACCTCACCAACATGATATTTTTTGACTTTCTAATAATAGCCATTCCAAAAGGTCACTATTTTTATCCAAGTGCCCTGGTTTCACAGCATATCACTTAATTCAATGTAAAATGTGTTTCAATTTTGAGGAGGCAAATATTCCTGAAAGTAAATGGGTTCTAAATTGGTTGCTTGACCAACTTTCTTATTTCAAGTGGTGAATATAATACAAGAAGTAGAGAAAAGAAAGTGTATGGCCTTGAAGGATTTTACAGATTTGAAGGAAGAGCAAACATCAAAAACATATCTTCTTAGTGGATGTCATTTCCCATTTTCCCACCCCGATGGCTTGCTCTATAAGTCAAATTAGGTAGATATACAGATTGATAGACGATAGAATTCTTGATAAAAACAGCAAGAACATTGATACTTAGGTTTTAGAATCAGCATTACAAGTGATCCTGAAAATCATTTAGTGGAAACAAGAGTCTTATAAAGGAAGCCACTAAAATCTGGAGAATAGTGACTTGCCAAAAGTCCGAAATCTTGTTTCAGTGTTAGAGCCAGTCTTAGAATCTAGGCCTACTTTCCCCATATAGTAGTTTTTATATATTTTTAATTTAGTCTAATTAATCTTCTAATATCTAAGAGGCAATTCTTGTTTTAGGTGATAGCTTTTTCAAAAGTCAATCTTGACATATGAGGCCATTACAGCAACCTAATAGGCAAATCTAGCATATATCCTTTGCAATTTAAACACATTAGACACAACTTGATTCTTCAGGTTATATGAAAATAATGAAGTGGTGGTGAATACATAGAACAGATGTGTGTTCATAAAGACCATGTGGTTTTTTTTGTTTAATGTAGTAATGTTTTGATGTGCTGCTGAGGGGCTTATCTTAGGGAGATAGTAAAATGGCAGCTGGTTTTACCCTAGAAGACCTCTTACTAGATAAATTCCAGCTGTGAATACATGATGTTTCCTTAAATGGGCAAAGAGAAGTTATCGCATATGTAAAATTATTCTCAACATCTGTGCTGCTTTAGGAACCATATTCTCTTTGTAATTGGCTTCTGTAAGAGGATTTTTTTTCCCTTAAAAATGTAGAAAACTGAATTTGTACAAAATGTTTATAAATAATTCGAAAGAGGACTTTAAAAGTACTTTTTGCAAGTTTGTTCTTCTCGCAAGTATAAATGTATACAAGTATAAATATATTTGAACAGATCTAGGTACAATCAGTGTTAAACAAGTAGTTAAAGTAGTATGTGCCTCACATTATAAAATCTCCGCCTAAAGTGACTTGTGGGTTTACAAAGGCAGACCTGGTACACGTCCATAGTTCTATTAGACAAAAGTCTTTTGGATTTTGTAAAAATACTATGGAAGCATGCTCCAGAGATATTGTGGGTTTGATTTCAGACCACTGCAATAAAACGAATATTCAAAAAAGTGAGTCATGGAAATTTTTTAGTATAAACATAAAAAAGTTATGTTTATGCTATACTGTAGCTTATTAAGTGTGCAATAGCATTAATGTCTAATAAAATAATGTGTGTCAGCCAATATAATACTGAATGGGCAAAAAACTGGAAGCATTCCCTTTGAAAACTGGCACAAGACAAGATGCCCTCTCGCACCACTCCTATTCAACATAGTGTTGCAAGTTCTGGCCAGGGCAATCAGGCAGGAGAAGGAAATAAAGAGTATTCAATTAGGAAAAGAGGAAGTCAAATTGTCCCTGTTTGCAGATGACATGATTGTATATCTAGAAAACCCCATCGTCTCAGCCCAAAATCTCCTTAAGCTGATAGGCAACTTCAGCAAAGTCTCAGGATACAAAATCAATGTGCAAAAATCACAAGCATTCCTATACACCGACAATAGACAAGCAGAGAGCCAAATCATGAATGAACTCCCATTCACAATTGCTATTAAAAGAATAAAATACCTAGGAATACAGCTAACAAGGGATATGAAGGACCTCTTCAAGGAGAACTGCAAACCACTGCTCAAGAAATATCAGAGGACACAAACAAAAGGAAAGCATTCCAGACTCATAGATAGGAAGAATCAATATTGTGAAAATGGCCATACTGCCCAAAGTAATCTATAGATTTAATTCTGTTCCCATTAAACTCCCATTGACATTCTTTACAAAATTAGCAAAAACTACTTTAAATTTCATATAGAACTAAAAAAGAGCCCTTATAGTCAAGACAATCCTAAGCAAAAAAACAAACAAACAAACAGACAAACAAAGCTGGAGGCATCATGCTACCTGACTTCAAACTATACTACAAGGCTACAATAAGCAAAACTTCATGGTACTGACATACAATGGAATAGAATAGAGACCTCAGAAATACCACCACACATCTACAACCATCTGATCTTTGATGAACCTGACAAAAAAAAGGAATGAGAAAAAGATTCCCTATTTAATAAATGGTGCTGGGAAAACTGGCTAGTCTTATGCAGAAACGTCTTGATTAAAGACTTAAATGTAAAACTCAAAACCATAAAAAACCCAAAAAGAAATCTTAGGCAATGCCATTCAGGACATAGGCATGGGCAAGGACTTCATGATGAAAACACCAAAAGCAATTGCAACAAAAGCCAAAATTGACAAATGGGATCTAATTAAACTAAAGAGCTTCTGCACAGCAAAAAAAAACTATCATCAGAGTGAACAGGCAACCCATTGAATGGGAGAAAATTTCTGCAATCTACCCATCTGACAAAGGTCTAATATCCAGAATCTGCAAGAAACTCACACAAATTTACAAGAAAAAAAAAAAAACAATCCCATCAAAAAGTGGGCAAAGGATATGAACAGACACTTCTCAAAAGAAGACATTTATGCAGCCAACAACCTTATGAAAAAAAGATCAACATCACTGATCGTTAGAGAAATACAAATCAAAACCACAATGAAATACCATCTCACACCAGTCAGAATGGCGATTATTAAACAGTCAACAAACAATAGATGCTGGAGGCTGTGGAGAAATAGGAATGCTTTGACACTGTTGGTGGGAATGTAAATTAGTTCAACCGTTGTGTAAGACAGTGTGGCGATTCTTCAAGGATCTAGATCTAGAAATACCATTTGATCCAGCAATCCCAATACTGGGTATATACTCAAAGGAATATAAATAATTCTACTATAAAGGCACAAGCACACATATGTTTACTGCAGCACTGTTTACAATAGCAAAGACATAGAACCAACCCAAATGCCCATTGATGATAGACTGGATAAAGAAAATGTGGTACATATACACCATGGAATACTATACAGCCATAAAAAAGAAGGAGATCATGTGGGATTATAGATGAAGCTGGGGGCCATTACTTTAGCAAACTAATACAGGAACAGCAAACCAAATATAGCATGTTCTCACCTATAAGTGAGAACTAAACAATGAGAACTTCTGGACGCATAGAGGGGAACAAGAGACACTGGGGCCTACTGGAGGGTGGAGCGTGGGAGGAGGGAGAGGATCAGGAAAAATAACTAATAGGTACTAAGCATAATTCCTGGGTGATGAAATAATCTGTATGACAAACTCCCATGACACAAGTTTACCTATATAACAAACCTCCACACGTACTTCTGAACTTAAAAGTTAAGAAAAAATCAAAAGAAGGACAATGTTTTGTGATATGTGAAAATTATGTGAAATTTCAGTGTCCATAAATGAAGTTTTATTAGAACAAAGCCACAGCCATTCATTTATGTAATGCCTATTGCTGCTTTCAGACTACAGTGGCAGGATGACTACTTGCAATAGAAACCATATGGTTCAACAATCATAAATTATTTACTATATGCCTTTTTACAGAAAAAAAATGCCGACTCCTGCTGTAGATCACTCACACTGGAGGAATGTGCAGCTAAAAGAGGAGATACATTTCCCATAAGATTCAAGGAACACTCATTATCCATTCTTAAGAGAAAATGATAGGGGTTTAACAAGTGATGTGAATGAAACAAAATAGTATCTATGGATTGCCTTTTGGAATTTGGAGGAGGAATAATTTTCCAATTTTAGGCATTAAATCCCTGTGAGCATGTGTTTCTGAGTACAATGATTCTTATGTCAAACATTGCATAAGGGTAAAGCACAGGTAGAAAGGAGAAAAGAAAACTTTTACTCTATTACCTGTTTTCTTCTCCATGTGTCATGTGAGAATAGAAGCTATATCTCCTTCAAGATGAACATAGTTATTACCTGGGGGTTCTATTAGAAGGTAAATGCTGGGAGGAAAATTGCTAATCTGATGCCATAAAGGAACGCTTCTAGACTAAAAGAAAAGAATTGTATCCACTTGGAATTTAGCCTATCTTTCTTCATCTTTTGCCCTGTCTTCTTTGCGAATGTGAACGTGATGACTGTTTATTCCACACAATCATAAGGGATACATATTGCCATTTTAGTGGCTATGTTTTGCATTTTGTTAAGGTACATGTTTTAAATTTCTTCCTTGTGCTAAAATATCCAGTATTTGTGTGTATGTGTGTATATACACACACATAGTGTATGCCACATATAATGTGCCTTATTTGCATATTATATTTCTGTATGAATGTGTCTTAATGATAGCGTCACTTTTATAATAATATGATAATATATTGGTACGATTTAATAATTTAGCTTTCTTATTTCATTGGAATACAATTACCAAGGGACTTATTGGCCTGTAAAAGAAAACTCCTAGTTGGGATCTAAATGCCTTTACAGTAGCCAAATTTACATCTACTGGCTATCTACATGTCAAATAATATAGAACATAGGGGGCCAAAGCAATTTTTACTAATTGTTTCTTAACCGAAGGATAGGAGATATGCAGAACAGTTAAATAGCCCTAGGGACCATGTTTATTATGGCCAAGAAAGAGAAACGGTAGTCATAAATTAAGTTTATTACATCTTATATATAGCATAGCAAGAGAAGCATGAAAGTAATACCGTATCACTCTCCTTTTCACTAATACGTGAATATTGGATTTATCAATTATGCTTAGTAGTTAGTCCATGCATAAAAAAGCATTATAAAATACATATAATATTGCAATATAGCTGCAAAAATATAGTTAAGTATCTGAAATTCACTTATATAAACAAAACTATAATAATCCAGTGGGAACTGACTTAATATTCAATGTTTCAGCCAGGACACAAGATCTAAGTTATTGTTACAAATGTGTACATGACCATTGTCATGTCATTGAATTGCAAGACATAATGACATAATAAGTTGAATTTTCTTGACCTTATGACATTGCTTTTTGTGTGTGTGTGTAGTTAGTTGTTAGACTTTTATGTTCCTGTCAAGTGGACAATCAGTGGAGGCTTCTGGTCGGCCATTTTTCTCTGGGGTGGGACAGAGATTTTACCAAAGACTAATTAATGCATTTTGAAAATTGGATAAATATTTCCTCATTCAATAGTTTCAGAATTTCATTATTAAGACAAAACTATTGCTACATGTTTTGAATGTTTTAGAAATTGCTGATTATGTTATTGATTATATCTAAAATCTCAATATATCTGCACATGAAAAAAAGAAAAATAATGCTATTTTTTTATTTACCTGAGACATAATATTTTACATATTTATGGGATACTTGTGAGTATTTGTCACATGTATAGAATGAGTAATGATCAAGTCAGGGTATTCGAAGCATCCATCACCTTGACTATTTATCATTTGTATGGGTTGGTAACATTTCATGTCCTCTTTTCCAGCTACTTTGAATTATGCAATATATTTTTGCCAACTATAGTCACTTTAGAAAGCTACTTATTCTTAATTTTGCCACTCCTCCTTCAACAAAGTATAGAATTATGGTGACTTTTAAAAAATTACATTTTGAAAAGTATGCATATTCATATACTTGACTACAAATTATAAAACCAAATTAAAATTATTTTCTTATACAATCACCAAATCTATACTGTTCTGTATTGTATTGTTCTATGGTAAGAGAGTTTTTGTGTTTCAGTCTAGATACTTTGCTCACAATAATCCAGTGCAAATCAGTACAACACAAACTGATTATTCAAACATGTAGTGTTTTGAAATCACAGCCCAAGATATATGCTTCTTCTTAAATTTTCACATTAAAAACGTCAATGTAAGGTGACATGTATTGGTAGTTAAATCAGAAAAGAAATAAATAATTCTGGGTTCTATTCCTTGAACTTCTATTGATTTTAATACACCATGTATATATTTAGCAGGTACAAAAAAATGAATGAGTACCACACAAATATTACAGTTTAAAAAATAGCCTCTAGGCTGGGCACAGTGTCTCATGCCTGTAATCCCAGCACTTTGGGAGGTTGAGGCAGGCAGATCATGAGCTCAGGAGTTTGAGACCAGTCTGACCAACAAGGCGAAACCCTGTCTCTACTAAAAATACAAAAATTAGCTGGGTTTGGTGGCATGTGCCTGTGATCCCAACTACTCAGGAGGCTGAGGCAGGAGAATCGCTTGAACCCAGGAGGCGGAGGTTGCAGTGAGCTGAGATCGCACCACTGCACTCCAGCCTGGGCGACAGAGTGAGACTCTGTATCAAAAAAAAAAAAAATAACCTCTATATTCATTTTGATCTTATAATGAGACATGGGATTATTGATAAATCAATTTTAATAAATAGTATAAAATCCTAAAACAACTAAAATATCTAAATGTAATTTAACTTTTAATTACGGTATTATGTGATAAGAATACGAGTGTGAATATTTCCCATGCAATCCACTAAAATTTTATATTTTATTAAATTAAGAAACACCATAAATAGCTTATAATATCTTAAAATATTATATTATTAAATTAAAATATATCATGAAAGATAATGTCACATTCTTCAGTGAACACTCAGAAATCCTTGTCTTGAATGGATTATCAACTAAACATATTTACTTTTATTAAATACATGCATAAATGTTAATAGAAAATTAATCTGTGTTAAATGAATGTCTATCTGAAGATTTCTGTACATCATATTGTATGGCTCAGATTAAGATACACACTTTACAAAATCTAGCATTTCTGAGTATAAAATCTTCTGACAAAATTTTTTTTCTTATGAGCACCTACCACATGATTTTGGAGTAACATACATTAATTTTCTCTAAATGAACTACATTTAGCTATTTATTGGCTACTTCCAAATACACACAAATAATTATCTGAATAAAGATTATAGCTCAGGAAGCTATAAAGTTGTTGCTCTTTTTTCTTTTTTTTTTTTTTTTTTGAGACGGAGTCTTACTCTGTTGCCCAGGCTGGAGTGCAATGGCGTGATCTCAGCTCATGCAACCTACACCTCCCGGGTTCAAGCGATTCTCTGCCTCGGCCTCCCGAGTAGCTGGGATTGCAGGCACCCGCCCCCATGCCCAGCTAATTTTTTTTGTATTTTTTAGTAAAGATGGGGTTTCGCCATCCTGGCCAGGCTGGTCTTGAACTCCTGACCTCGTTATCCACCCACCTCAGCCTCCCAAAGTGCTGAGATTAAAGACGTGAGCCACCGCGCCTGGCCGTTGCTCATTGTTTAAGAACACATTTCTGTGATTTTCAGTTTATTATACCATTGTAGGTAACCTAAACATAGCTGTGCATTTTCGATATATTAGATATTTTTACGTTGTTATTGAAGAAAGAAAACCTAGCTTTCTACTTGAAAGAGATGATACTTGTTCATTAATATTTATGTGTTTTAAAAGTGAGGGAGAATATTTTTTCAAAAATTAAATATTGCCTCTTTTGGCATATTGGCACATAAGCATGCCAGCACTTAATAATACAAATAATTTCTTTAACATATTTTACTTCTCTTGACTTCATTTCAGTTGAAATTACATTGCAATTTCTGCAATTAGTGATCTTAGCCTTACTGTTTTCCCTGTCAGTTCAACGAAGTAGTGATTGGACAAAATGTGGAGGATTGGGCTATAAAACATTTAATCTATGCATAACTGAGAGCCTAAAAGATCTCTAGCAGATTTTCTGGGTTGTTATCCCATAAGGCTCGTAATTTCTAAAATACACCAAAGTTTATGTTTAGGAATACACCTTTTTTACAAAATAAATACACTGATATTCTCTTAGTCTTTCATCAAAGTACTAAATGATCTTTGCCTTTCTAACTTCCATGGGCCACTGGTCCTTGGTGATGGAGCCATAACCTGGAGCTAAAAAACAAAATGAATATATCCAGAAATATAATGTCTTGGCTGCTGTAACTTACAAGGAAATGTTCACTGTATGAAAAAAAAGCTTCACAGAAATACTAAGTCGTCAATTTATCAGTCAAAATTATGTATAACCGCCAGTGTAGTGCACAATCATATACAAATCCTAATATAAAATTTTAATTTGCCTTTAAATAGCTTGAACTTCATTGACAAACATGCTATCATAGGCATAACTTTCTTGAAGTTTAAAATAGCAGCATTAATGTATTAATTATAATCTTGCATTTATAGATGATTGATAGAGTTAATAAGAGATATTCCAACTCATTTAAAATCTTGCAAGGCTGAAATACTAAGTAAACTATTAGTTCAACTTGTCACTTTAATATAAGTAAGTTGTTGAAATTCCTAAGGATATAGTCTAGCTGCTTGGCAATGGATTGCAGTGAAATTCATTTAAAGTTCATTGAACATGGAAAGGATGTAATTTATTTAAATCCTTCACTTATTAAACCAGGATTTGAATTTTTAAAATATTTTATTTTTTTCCAACTAATGAAATGGACTTGAAAAGAATTAGCAAAATCTCTGTAGAGTTGTGACAAAGTAATTCTGATGACTATGTCGTCTACTAAAGTTTTTACTGATAGGCGCTGAAGGCTGAATTGAGATGAATATATTCACTGTTGTTTAGAGGATTTGTTTTTATTTTTATTTGTTTTACGGAAAGATATTCAGTTTAAAATACCTTAAGAATAGTCTTATATCTCCCTTTCCATATAAATAATAAGATCATATTCTTGCATATTTAATGAGCATACAGATTAACAAAAAGTTTACAAAGGAACTCCTGTATTTCTTAATAAATAATTAATCATATAAGTAACAGAAGGTAGAATTTTTCCACAGCTTTATTAAATTGATTAGTAAGTACAGACTTTTGAAGCATAAAGTTTTAAATACGTAAAAATTTAGCTTCTGATTTTGTGTCTTTGTTTCTACCTCCATCATACTTTTTGATTTCATGGGATTTTTTGTTGTTGTTCTTTGCATTTAAGTTATTCATTTGCTCTCAGCCGTGCTTTCATCTATTCTTTTGAGATTTCAAATCTTAAAACCTTAAGTGTGATTTTTGCAGGCGTATTGTCAAGATAAAATTCATGAATTCTCTCTAAGAGAAATGTCTTTAGACTTAGTAAAGGGTTACTACTATACTGTTTTCTGATTGATGCAAGTACTGTGGAGCTTAAAAGTCAAAATGGTAGATATGAAAATGAGTTTTTTGGGGAATACTTTATTTGCAGCAAATAATGTGTAAGATATATTGGCACATCTGTATGATTATGTGTCCTCAGCCCTGTCATACCCATCATTTCTTTCACTGAATTACAGAAGGGATTCCTAAGGAGAAAAACCACATAATTCCTAAGTTTGTAATTGGCAATTATAAGGAAAGACAAGCTTTAAATTAAATCTTGATAAAAACCGATCATGCTCTTTCTAAAATGACAACATAGACTTTTTCTCTCCTCCTCTGCGCTAATAAATAAATTAGGCACAACTGCAGATTTCAAGACGTTTATGATGTTTTAGAAGCTCTGGGGGATAGAAAGATCAATTACACCTGGTACCTGCCCTTAGGGAGCTTGTAGTCAAATTAGTGCAGATAAGAAATATAGGCATATAATTATAAATTCAGGAAAAAACTGATTCCAGAATGAAGATAAAGTCTGGACCACAGGACACCAGAGGAAGGAGAGATCTATTTAGACAGAAGGATTACAGTGCAGGTGGTTCTTAAGCAGGTTGTTGAAAGATCAAATTTAGATATGTGGGTCATCAGGAAAAAAAGGTGTTTCAGAAATAAGAACAGGACTATTAAAGGCACTAACACAGGAAATCTCTGGTGTACACTGATACAAATCGAATAGTTCAGTTTCATTGGGTTAATGTATGAAACAGAGTTGTTACAAGGAAATTTGAAATGTTTGATTTGGATCTTGGATGCCAGGTCAAAGAGTTCAGTTGACATTTACAATTTTGGAAATGGAGAGTCAGAACAACTTTTTCAGGTCAGGCGTGGTGGCTCACGCCTGTAATCCCAGCACTTTCGGAGGCCAAGGCGAGTGGATCATCTGAGGTCAGGATATCGAGACCAGCCTGGCCAACATGGCGAAACCCCAACTCTACTAAAAATACAAAAATCAGCCAGGCATAGTGGTGCGTGCCTGTAATTCCAGCTACTGGGGGGCTGAGGCAGGAGGATCGCTTGAACCTGGGAGGCCGAGGTTGCAGTGAGCCAAGATCGTGTCACTGCACTCCAGCCTGAGCAACAGAGCGAGACTCCATTACAAAAAAAAAAAAAAGGAACAACACTTTCAGAAGTTTATTTTGGCAGGGATTCCAGTAAAAAATCTGTCTCTAATATGTTTCGCTGTATTTCTAACCACTGCTACTAAAAATACACCAACGATGATGTGCTGGAGCCAACAAGTACCCACTTGTGAGAGCCAATTGTGCATCTCTTTCCAACTCTTCTAGTGATATCATGTTGTTAGCTTGAGACAGGAAATAGTGGGAGTATTTATGCCACATAAATTGGCAAATCCTACAAGAGGGTGTTTTTCACCTCTTTTGAGAATTGGTCATTAAATTTTGACCAATATACCACTGGATGGACACAACACTCTCTATGTTAGTGTCTACTGGTGATTTTTAAGCATGTAGGTTTTATTTCTCATCAGACATTTCAAATTGGTAATAGACTGTCTATGAAAAATAGGAGTATTATCACTGTTGCTTTAATATAAAAGGGAAACGATAATCTACCAAACACAAAATTATAGTCTGATCCTCCAAGGATTTAAAGCCCTTCCAAAATATAATCTTTGGAAAGTACCATCTATTTCTTGGAGCAAATTAACTAAAAACATGTGTTGTTTGTTTTACATTGATATTGGTACTGTTGTAAATTCTTTTTGTTTTTTGCTCCACATAGTATGTGTTGGCTGATCCAAAAATAAAAAAAAGCAAGACAGGGGTGCCGAGGAAAATAGTACTATTTTTTTTTATCTGAGAGGATCAAATGAGCAACATAAATGCCTAAAAAATTACTAGAAAGACAATGCAAATACTTTATTAAACCGAGTAAAATAGCACCATATTTATAGATGATCCACATTATAGTCAATTTTAGCAAAACATATCCTTCATTACTATTAGAAATACAAAAACTTTTACAAAAATCTCGACTCAAGGCTCTTCTGGAATATAGTTGTCTCCAACATACTTTCCCATGGGATTAAGTGGTGTTACCTTTATATTTAAAACATTATACAGATTTCCCTTTGAGCTCACCAAATTCAATTAAGAAAAAACATTAACAAAGGGGAAACCAAATATCTACCTATGCATACACATGCTTACATGAAAAAATAAAATCTAAAATAGAAAAGGGGCAAAGAGCAACGGTTTATTTTCTCTTCTTTAGGATGTATCTTGAGAGGAGTAAAATATTTTTGTAATAATACCGTACATTTTAATGGTGTTTAAACACACACTATCTCCTTTGCATAATATATTAATGTGAAATATAAAGATTTAGAAAATATACACAATTGATTATAGTATTAATACTGTATCATTTATATTCGGCAACAATTTACTTTATATTTCACATTTCTCCATTTATATTCTTTGAAATGTAAATATTTTTAGTCCCTGTTTTCTATGGGTGTAACCGGTAAAAACTAGGATTCTACTGCAGTGATTCTTTTTATGCCTTGATAGACCTTGTTTTATAGGCAGGAACTGAGTCAGGAGCAGTGAAATTGATAGAGCCTCCAGCTCTTTTTGCCAATCAAAACATTTAAGATGATTCTGTTATTTATGTACTTTAGCTTTGAGCCTTTGCTTAGCTATATTTAAACTTTAGGATGTGATGCTATTGGGCTATGTATTGAAAGCTGACATATGGCACAGTGAAACCTAAACAGAAAATATTTATGGCTTAAATTTCCAGGTTAGGTATAGAAAGGTGAGCAGCATTTTCTATTTTTTGTTGTTGTTTCTAAGAAGTCAGAGTGAATAATTTCCCCATCTTCTCATCTTTCAGTCAGAAATTTGAAATCCATTGTGGAAGGAATACAGAGGCATATTTTTGGAAGTCTAATTTAGGAACATTCACACAATGTATTTTCTAGCAGTGAGAAGGTTTTAGCACCCCAGAAAAAAAGCAAGCCTTATCCAGCTCAATGAATTGTCGAAATCAAAGTAGCTATATGCACAGGAGCCACTTTGGATTACCCATTCCTTTTATGGATGAGCTTTAAGTGCACAATGGAAAGCTGCCTGGGAGGGAAAAGAATATTTGCATTCTGATGTCTGGGAGGTAAAATAATACTTGCTGATGACTTTTTTCAGGTCAGGCTAAAGTAATGACATTTGTATCAGCATTAGAAGTAGAAGTACTTAGTAATATACCATGTTTGTGGATGCCTTAAAATGCAGGAATTTCATGGTTCAGAAGAAATGACCAGTAGTCTAACTTACTGAGGTTTGGAGAAGACATGATCTTCCAAGAACACATCATTTCAAAATACAAATAATTCTTGATTGCCTATTGATATAAAGCTTTTCTTTTGGAAAAAAAAAAAACAACTTTCTCTCTCTTCCTCAACATTTATCTTCTCACTTTGGTTATGTTCAAAGTGTCCCTTCTCTCAAATACTCATTATTTAAAACTTTGAGACGAAAGAACTTCCATTTTGTAAGATACGGCTCAAAGTAAATGAAACAAAAAAGCTCTTATTTAAAGAATAAGCTATCTAGTTTCAATGAGTAAATGCAAGGCACCTAACATTGATAAGCCAGATAACGAATTACCAAACAATTCAAAACTTAGTTATATTGATTACTGAAAAATAATATACTTTGTTCTTTTTACATAGCTACTTATCAAAAGAAGCTAAATGTGGCAAAAAGTCTGAATTTTAATATATTATTTAGAGGAAAGTAACACTCTTTGGTTGAAAGTGCTACGTGTTAAATGTCTATTAGAAAAATAAATTCATTCTGTGGCATTGGTAGTTCATGATTTCTCATCAAATACAGTTGTTGACGAAAAGAGTTAAACTCTGTATCTGAAGAGATTTATTCTGAGCCAAATATGAGTGGCCATGTCCCCGTGACACAGCCCTCAGGATGTCCTGAGAACATGTGCCCAAGGTGGACTGG
>NW_026652282.1:75735397-75756554 GCF_009828535.3 Hylobates moloch
TTTTTTTTTTTTTTTGTAAATTTAAGTTCCTTATACATGCTGTATATTAGACCTTTGTTGGATACATAGTTGGTAAGAATTTTCTCCCATTCTGTAGGTTGTCTGTTTACTCTTTGATAGTTTCTTTTGCTATGTAAAGGCTCTTTCGTTTCCTTAGATCCCATTTGTCAATTTTTGCTTTTGTTGCAATTACTTTTGACATCTTTGTCATGCAATCTTTGCCCATGTCTATGTCCTGAATGGTATTGCCTGGGTTGTCTTCTGAGATTCTTATAGTTTTGGGCTTTACATTTAAGTCTTTTACCCAACTAGAGTTAATTTTTTACACTTATTTAAAATTATATTTGTGTATTTAGACTTAACTTTTAAAATTTACATCTTATTCTAAATTTTAATCAGCTTAAAATCTGTTTTTTACCTGAAAAGAAATAGCACATATACACACATGCAGGAATTTAATATTTTTCACTTATATGTAAAAAACATCATTTGATGTTTTCCATTTCAAGATATAACAATTTATTTTCACTTTTATATGCATTTATATTATTATATAGGTTTTGAATTTGTGACCTAACTCTTCATTCTGGATGAAGATAACTAGTTGTGTCTTTAGATATCAAGTTACACTCAAGTGCAATAAAGTGGGTCCTCAAAATGACAAAACAAACAAAAAACAACAAAACAGACACTGAAGTGAGGAGAAGGGAAACATAATAGCCTATTATGCAAAAATAATTTCATTTAAGAAAGCAACCAAGATTAGGGAAAAATATGAGTATCCCTACGGGGAATATATGGGTATACTGGCATCTATAATTTTAAAGATGGTTTATGAATCATTGTTTTGAATCGGATTGGAGGACCAATCTCTACTCTTTATAATGAGGCTTCTTTCTGTCCTAGCTAAGTGGGAGCTATAATTGATAGTGTATATGGCCATGAAGTGGCACAGAATGCTGTCGTAGGAGTTTTCTACATAATGTGATTAAAGCTAACATACAGTACATCAAAAACACTATAGTGCATCTGACAGTCTTTAGCAGTGGGCATCTGATATTGAAGTTTGATTTACTTCGACGTTTGAAAACTCTGTTACCTTAATATCTTTCAAGGACTTCAAATACTTTTTGATTTATTCCAAGCTTTCATTTTATTATTGAACTGGAACTAAAACTTCCAAAATGCAAATGAAATAAACGAAATAAAGATCATTAATGGTGTTTAATTCAGTTATCAGAATATCAACATAGTATGAGTTCTACAAATTGGTTTCTCAATTCTGAATTTACATTCTGTTTGCCATGTGTTCAACTTGAACTTACATAGGATGACTCATTTTTATAAACTTATACCATTCATATAACTTGAGGAAAACATTTATTGCTTATCTTTATAGATAAGTAACTTGAGTATACAGTCACTCTTTAGATAATAGACATTTTACTCATTATATTGTGGATTCAATTCTGAAGCCAGTTATTTTGCTATTAGAATTGAAATTATTCATTTTAATCATGATGATAATAGATTCACAGCCATGTATAAAAAAATTGCAAAGTCTACTTGATTTGCCTTTAATTTCTTCCCTTTCTATGTTGCTCTTCTCACATTACTGTCCATCTTGGTTACTCAAGTCTTGGGACAAAACCTCCCAGTGATCTCTCCTCACTTATCTCAGGCCTATTTTAACTCAGTCCTCTAGAGCCTCATGGTTGATGGAGATAGTCACATGGCTGGATATATTAAAATTATCTAAGATATCTACCTTTCTGTTTTATTAGTGCAACTAATACCTAAAAGATGAAGGGCTGGTTGTACAAGATGACATAGTTTCTAGAAACTATTTCTGTGCAGACTCCAAAAAGGGGAAGGATGGAAGGGGATTGAGGAGTGAGAAATTACCTGTTGGATACAATGTTCCCTATTTAGGTTGTGGGCTCACTAGAAGCCCAAACCTCACCATAATTTTCAGCATATCCATGTAACAAACCTGCACATGTACCTTCTGAATCTAAAATAAAATCAAATAACAAAAGACCTATTTCTGGACTATATTTTATAAACCTACCAATATGGTCCATAAGAAGTTGCAAATGTTACGAATAAAATCAATTATATATATGTAAAAACATATCTGCTTGTATGTATTTGTTTAATCCTCAGAGTATGTGTAATTCATTTCTATATACAAGTACATGTCATGGTGTTTACACAGAGCATACGGTCAAATAGTTATGTGCTCATAAAACATACCTTTATTAAAAATTTTGGATGAAGTAAGAGATACTGTACTTAGTCATTGATATTGACATTGTATTCCATAATTCCAGTGCAGTAATGCATGTGTGTTTATGTTGATAAATGCTGATCAGAATTCAGATTTACAGTAAAAAAAAGAACCGAATAAATATTCAGATTCAAAATATTGATATTATTTCAATGCTGTATTTTTCTGTGATTTACATTCTCAGAAATTGTGGTGGGAAATTGAATTTGATATTGTGGTTCAAGGTGCATAGATTCCTCTCTTGTCAATGGTTTACATTGGTCATTAACAGTGGCAGGTTGTTGCAGAGGTGAGGAAATTATATGTTACTAAGTGTTTCTAAAATATAAAAACCCAAAGGGTTGAATTAGGTTTTGCACCTAAGTTAAACTGAAGCTTGTGATATGATGCTTCCACAAAGCTATTAAAAGTTATTAAAATCCTGATTCTGTGTGTCTAATAAACATTTGGCTGTATGATATGAATGCATTAATTTTGTGCTTAAAAGCAAAAGGGCTGATAAAAAGTTCCAGTTAATATATGAACGTAGTAGAAATTTGATACATACTTCTTGATGATACATATTGTGTGACAGAAAACCTAAGTATAATAATGATACCAACTCATATTGTACAGGACTTTTTCATATATTACATTGTTTGATCCTCACAATCCCATGAGCTAGGAAAGGCAGACTTTATGAATTTCTATTTAAAGATGAGAAAATGGAAATTCAAGGAGGTATTTGAGTTTTCTAGGATGCAGACGTAGGTCTAGTAATATTTTTCAGTATACCACATTGCTTCTAAGTACTCAGAATTTCATTTTCAATTGTAACAGTTGTAAAAGGCCTGTATATGCTTGCAATATGTGTGCAGAGTGTAGATATGAAGCCTCAATGGTGAGAACAACCTTACATATATCAAATGGATTCTAAACCAAAGAAATTCCAGCAACTAAATATCTTACCTTGGTTCTGTATATTTTTAACATGTAAAAATTCACATAAATATCACATTTGGAAAATAATGCAGATTTATATCATGCCTGCATAGAAGAATGTATGGCACACTGATTTTTATGATGGGGAACAAAGCCAGGCTTTTGATCCTAGAATTACAATCCTGTAATTTAGACCTCCTTAATATAATAGTTTTATGATAAGTCTGAAGGCTAGGCATCGCTGCTACTTAATCTTTCTGCTTACCTATTTCACAGGTATTTAATGCCCATTTAGTCATCATTTGAAAAACATATATATATTAACCAAAGCTAAATTTATCTACTCGGCTTATATATGCAGCTTGACATGCACAACTAATTGAATATGTAGGTGCTTTCCTTGATCCAATTAGGTTCTTCTGTTTTATTCATAGGTACAGATTGTTGCAAGCACTAAAATTACACCCATAAAAAAAAGTTTGCATCTAAAAACAGGGATTAGCTAATTGCTTGGCACTTTGAGAAAATTCCATCCACAATCTGATGTACTCCCAATTTAAAAATACAGGAAAATGATTTAAAATAAAAATTTCTGCTTTTATTCTGTTCTGTGTCATAAATGTAACATAAAATAATTCCATAGGAAATGAGATCGTTTCTCTAAGTTTCAGATGACTTTATAAGTAATTTTGTTTTATTTTGTTTCTTTTTTTGATTCCTGGGGAATTAATTTTTTTGTAAACATTTATTTTAGGTTCATGGGTACAGGTGCAGGTTTGTTATAAAGGCAAATTGCATGTTACAGGAGTTTGCTATATGTATTGTTTTGTCACTCAGGTAATAAGCATAGTAACCGACAGACAGATTTTCAATCCTCACCCTCTGCACACCCTCCACCCTGAAGTAGACCCTGGGGTGTCTGTTCTTCTCTTCTTTATGTCCATGTGTACTCAATGTTTAGCTTCTACTTATAACATGCAGTATTTGGTTTTCTGTTCCTGCGTAAGTTCACTTAGGATAATGACCTCCAGCTCCATTTATGTTGCTTCAAAGGACATGATCTCATTCTCTCTTATGGCTACATAGTATTCCATGGTGGATGTGTACAACATTTTCTTTACCTAGTTTAACATTGATGAGCGCTTAGGTTGGTTCCATGCCTTTGCTACTGTGAATGGTGCTATGATGAACATACATGTGCATGAGTCCTTATGGTAGAACAATTTTTATTCCTTTGCGTATATACCCAATCATGAGATTGCTGGGTTAAATGGTAATTTTGTTTTAAGTTCTTTGAGAAATCGCCAAACCACCTTCCAAAATTGCTGAATTAATTTGCATTCCCACCAGCAGTGTAAAAGTATTGGCTTTTCTCCACAACCTTGCCAGCATTTATTATTTTTTGACTTATTAATAATAGCCATTCTTACTGGTATGCAATAGTATCTCATTGTAGTTTTCATTTGCATTTCTCTAATAATTAGTGATACTGAACATTTTTTCATATGCTTGCTGGCCACATGTACGTACACTTTTGGAAAGTATATGTTCATGTCCTTTGCCTACTTTTTAATGGAGTTGTTTGATTTTTGCTCATTAATTTGTTTAAGTACTTTGTAGATTCTGGATATAAGACCTTTGTTAGATGCATACTTTGAAAATATTTTCTCCCATACTGTAGGTTGTCTGTTTACTCTGTTGATAGTTTCTTTTTGCTGTGTAGAAGCTCTTGAGTTTAATTAGCTCTCATGTGTCAACTTTTGATTTATTTCATTTCCTGTTGGCAAATTGTAATAAAATATTTGCCAGAGCCTATGTGCAGAATTGTATTGCCTCAATTGTCTTCCAGAGTTTTCATAATGTTAGGTGTTACATTTAAGTCTTTAATTCATCTTAATTAGATTTTTATATATGGTGAGAGGAATGGGTCCAGTTCCGGCACCATTTATTGAATAGGGAGTCCTTTCTCCATTGCTTGTTTTTGTCAATTTCTGGAAGATCAAGTTATTGTAGGTGTGTTGCATTATTTGGGGGCTCTGTCTTCTGTTCCATTGGTCAATGAGTCTTTTTTGATGCCAGTACATGATGTTTTGGTTACTGTAGCCATATAGTATAGTTTGAAGTTGAGTAATGTGATGCTTCCAGCTTTGTTCTTTTTACTTAGGATTGCCTTGGCTATTTGGATTGTTTTTTTGTTTGTTTGTTTGTTTGTTTTTTGGTTTCATATAAATTTAAAGATAGCATTTTCTAATTTGCTGAAGAATGTCATTGGTAGTTTGATAGGAATAGCACTGAATCTGTAAATTGCTTTGGGCAGTATGGCCATTTAACAATATTGATCCTTCTTATCCATGAGCATGGAACGTTTTTGCATTTGTTTGTGTCATCTCTGATTTCTTCGAGCAGTGTTTTGTAATTCTCATAGTAGAGATATTTCATTTCTCTGGTTAGTTCTATTCCTAGGTATTTCATTCTTTTTATGCCTCTTACAAATAGGATTGTGTTCTTGATATGGCTCTCGGTTTGGATGTTGTTGGTGTGTAGAAATACTACTGACTTTTGTACATGATTTTTGTATTAGGAAACTTTGCTGAAGTTGTTTATCAGATCTAGGAGCTTTGGGGCAAAGACTATGGGGCTTCCTAGGTATGGAATGATATCACCTACAAACAGAGATAGTTTGACTTCATCTCTTTTTATTCAGATGCCTTTTATCTTTTATTTATTTATATTGTCTGATTTTTCTTCCTAGGACTTCCAGTACTATGTTCAATAGAAGTATTAGAGTGGTCATCTTTGTCTTGTTTCTGTTCTCAAGAGGAATGCTTCCAGCTTTTGCTCATTCAATATGATGTTGGCTGTGGGAATGTCATAGATAGCTCTTACTATTTTGAGGCATGCTCCTTCAGAGCCTACTTTGTTCAGGATTTTTAACATGAAAAGATATGAACAGACACTTCTCAAAAGAAGACATTTATGCAGCCAACAAGCATATGAAAAAGAGCTCATCATCACTGGTCATTAGAGAAATGCAAATCAAAACCACAATGAGATACCATCTTATGTCAGTTAGAATGGCGATCATTAAAAAGTCAGAAAACAACAGAGGCTGGAGAGGATGCAGAGAAATAGGAATGCTTTTACACTATTGGTGGGAGTGTAAATTAGTTCAACCATTGTGGAAGACAGTGTGGTGATTCCTCAAGGATCTAGAGCCAGAAATAACATTTAACTCAGCAATCCCTTTACTGAGTATATAACCAAAGGATTATAAATCATTCCACTAAAAAGACACATGCACATGTATGTTTGTTGCAGCACTGTTCACAATAGCAAACACTTGGAACCAACCCAAATGCCCATCAATGATACACTGAATAAAATATGGCACATATATGCCATGGAATACTATGCAGCCATAAGAAAGGATGAGTTCATGTCCTTTGCAGGGGCATGGATGAAGCTGGAAACCATCATTCTCGGCAAACTAACACAAGAACAGAAAACCAAACACCGCATGTTCTCACTCATAAGTGGGAGTTGAACAATGAGAACACATGGACACAGGGAGGGGAACATCACACACCAGCCCTGTCGGGGGGTGGGGGGCTAGGGGAGGTATAGCATTAGGAGAAATACCTAATGTAGATGATGGGTTGATTGGTGCAGCAAACTACCATGGCACGTTTATACCTATGTAACAAACCTGCACATTCTACACATGTATCCCAGAATTTAAAGTATTAAAAAAAAAAGCTATGCATTCAAAATTTTTTAAAAAAATAAAAATTAAAAAATTCTTAAAGTGAGTTTTTAGCTGTATCTGATCAGCTTGGTTCTTTCTTAAAACAGACATTTCATGTATCTCCTGTGTTATTTTATCGTATTCCTTAGATTTCTTGGATTGCATTTCAAGTTTCTCCTGAATCTTGAAGGTCTTCATTTATATCCACACTCTGAATTCTATTTCTGTCGTTTTAGCCATATCAGCCTGGTTAAGAACCATTTCTGGGGAACTAGAGCAGTCATTTGGAGGTGAGAAAACACTCTGGTTTTTGAGTGGCCATGGTTCTCACACTAGTTCTTTGTCATCTGTGTTGGCTGTTTCTTCTATCTTTGGAATTGCTATCCTTTGGATGGGAATTTACTTGTTTCTTCTTTGATGCCTTTGGGGGTTTGATTGTGATATAAGGTTGATTCAGTCGACTGGCTTTTTTTCTGGAGGATTTTAGGGCACCAAGGCTCAGCTCAGCACTCTTGGGCTGTGTGCTCTAATTCTGGGAGGCAGGTACTGGGCCCCCAGCTTTGTTTTCTGGCCTCTGCAAATTAGGAATCTACTATGCTGGAGGGACTCAAACATTCCCTGTCTGCAGCTACAACAATCTGATGGGTTGTACTGGCTAAAACACTTTCTTGGGGTGGTGACAGCAGAATTCATGCTTGCTCATGTGTACCAGTAGCCATGGCAGCACAGCAGGGTGCATGTGTATTTGCTGGGGTTGGGTACTGGTAGGAGTGGGGCACTGGTGTTCTTGGGTGAACTTGTGCAGGTGGTGTGGTGGGGGTGGGGGCTGGCAGGGGCAGGGTTGCCTGTGTCCATGCTTGCACTTGTACCAGCAATGATGGCAGCATGGGTGGGTCACTGGTGGTTTCAAGGATGCTGCCCTCCGTGCACACATTTGTATTGGCAGCAGTGATGGCCTCATTTTAGTTATAAACTTTTTTAAGGACATATTAACGTACATTTTATTTTTTGTTCTTCTAAAAATCTAACTTTATAGTTTACATACAATACAATGCACCGATTTTGATTGTACAGTTCAACATGTTCAGAAAAAGGTACACACCCATGTAACCACCACTACAATCAAGGTATGGAACATTTCTATCAAATCCACACAAATTAAAAATAAATAAATAAATAAATAAATAAATAAATAGTTCTGTCATGTTACTATGTAGTCAGTCTTTCCTCTTCCCTGTTCCAAGCAATTACTACTTTGTTTTCTGCCATGAGATGATAGGTAAGTTTGCTTATTCTAGAATTTCATTTAAATGAAATCACAAAGTAATTACAGATTTATGATTTTATTATAATTGAGAAACTTATTAGTTCTAAATTGGACAGTGCAATAAATTTTTTGTTGTTTTTTGTTTTTCTCCCTGGGGGAGGCAGTTTAATGAGCTCGGGGCCAATACAAAAGATCAAATTTCTCTCCATGGGGAAATGCAGGAACCCACAGAACACTACGCTGGCTGGGAAAAGCGGGTAGCTTCTCATTTGATTGCAGTAGGAGGATAGCTCCCAGGGCCTTCAGAGGAAAGCATGGTCTTCAGCATCAGGGACATTGGAGGTGCACTCCAGGATCTGAGGGGTAAACTCCAGGAGGCTGAGGGTGGACCCAAGGAGCTGCAGGATGGATTCCAGAAGCTTACAGGTGGTCTCTGGGAGGCTGGGCATTGAACCCCATTGCCTGAGGGTGGATCCCTGGGGCTCGTGGGTATGCTCCTGGGGCCTGGGGGTAAACTGCAGGGGCTGATGGATGCACACCATCCATATTGTTGCAAATGACTGGATGATCTCATTCTTTTTTTATGGCTGAATAGTACCCCATTGTGGATAAGTGTCACATTTTCCTTATTCATTCATCCCTTGATGGATACTTAGGTTGCTTCTAAATCTTGCCTATTGTGAATAGTGTCGCAACAAACATGGGAGTGTGGATATCACTTTGTTATACTGGTTTCTTTTCTTTTGGATATATACCCAACAGTAAGATTGCTGGATTGTATGGTAGCTCTATTTTTAGTTTTTTGATGAATCTCCAAACTTTTCTTCATAGTAGTTGTACTAATTTACATTCCCACCAACAATGTCCAAAGGTTTTCTTTTCTCCACATCCTTACCAGCATTTGTTATTGCCTGACTTTTGGATAAAACCCACTTAAACTGGGGTGATGTCTCACTGTAGTTTTGATTTAAATTTCTCTGAGGATCAATGATGTTGAGCACTTTTTATATGCCTGTTTGCCATATCATGTTTTCTATTCAGAAATGTCTATTCAAATCTTTTGCCCATTTTTAATTGGATTGTTAGATTTTTTTTCCTGTAGAGTTGTTTGAGCTTCTTATATATTCTGATTATCAATCTCTTGTCAGATGGATAGTTTCCAAATAGTTTCTCCCTTTCTCTGGGCTGTCCCCTCACTTAGTTGATAATATATTTTGCTGTGCAGAAGCTTTTTAACTTGATGTGATTCCATTTGTCCATTTTGCTTTGGTTGCCTGTGCTTCTGGGGTATGACTGAAGAAATTTTTGCCCAGAACAATGTCTTAGAGAGTTTCTCCAAAGTTTTCTTGTAGTACTTTCATAGTCTTAGATTTAAGTCTTTTTATTGATTTTGATTTGATATTTTTGTAAGGTGAGAGATAGAGATCAAGTTTCATTTTTCTGAATATGAATATCCAGTTTTTCCAGCATCATCCATTGAAGAAACTGACTTTTCCCCAGTGTATGTTCTTGGTACCTTTGTCAAAAATGAATTCACTGCAAGTGTATGGATTTGTTTCTGAGTTGTCTGTGCTGTTCCATTGATCTATGTGTCTTTTTATGCCGGTACCATGCTGTTTTGGTTATTATAGCTTCATAGTATAATTTGAAATCAAGTAATATGATTCCTGTAGTGTTGTTCCTTGTGCTGAGGATGGGTTTGGCTATTATGAGTCACTTGTGATTCCATATACCTTTTAGAATTATTTTTTTTCCATTTGTGTGAAAACTGTCATTGGTATTTTGCATTGAATCTGTAAATTCCTTTGGGTAGCATGGACATTTTAACAATATTGGCTCTTGCGATTGATGAGTATGGAATATCTTGAATTTTTGTCTCCTCTTTGTTTCATCTGTGCTTCATGGTATTAATTATAAAGATCCTTCACTTCTTTGGATAAGTTAATTCCTAGGTATTTCATTTTATTTGTAGCTCTTGTAAATGGGATTACTTTTTTATTTCTTTTTCAAGTTGTTCACTGTTCGCATATAGAAATACTTCTGATTTTTTGTCTTAATTTTGTATCCTGCAGCTATACTGAATTTATTTATCAGTTCTAATTGTTATTTGGTGGAGTCTTTAGGTTTTTCCAACAGTAACATCATATCAACTGCAAAGAAAAATAATTTCACTTCTTCCTTTAAATTTGGATGCCTGCTGTGAGTGGTGGCTCAGGCCTGTAATCCCAGCACTTTGGGAGGCCATGGTGAGCAGATAACTTGAGGTCAAGAGTTCAAGACCAGCCTGACCAACAGGGTGAAACCCCTTTTCTACTAAAAACACAAAAATTAGCTGGGCGTGGTGGTGCACGCCTGTAATTCCAGCTACTTGGCAGGCTGAGGCACAAGAATCTCTTGAACCTGGGAGACAGAGATTGCAGTGAGCCAGGCTCTTGCCACTGCACTCTAGCCTGGGTGACAGAGTGAGCTCTATCTAAATAAATAAACAGATAATTAAAAGTAAAAATAAATCTGGATGTCCTTTATTTCCTTCTCTTTTCTGATTGCTCTAGCTAGCACTTCTCATGCTGTGTTGAATAATAGTGGTGAAAGTGGGCATCCTTGTCATGTTCCAAATATAAGAAGTAAGGCTTTCAGTTTTTCCCCATTAACTATAATATTAGACTTAGGTCTGTTATTTATTGCTATTATTATGTTGAGATACGTTCCTTCTATACCTAGTTTTTGAGGGTTTTTATCAGGAAGAGATGTTTAATTTTATCAAATGCTTTTTAGCATCAATTGAGATAACCATACGGTTTTTGTCCTTCATTCTGTCGATATGACATATCACATTGATTTGTGTATGTGGAGTCATCTTTGCATCCTTGTGATAAATCCCACTTGGTTATGATGAATGCTCTATTTAATATGTTGTCTAATTCAGTTTGAAGTATTTTATTTAAGATTTTTGCATCAATATTCAGGAGAGATATTGGCCTGTAGTTTCCTTTTTTTGATACATCTTTGTCTGGCATCTTCTTTTGGTATCAGGGTAATACTGACCACGTTGAATGAGTTTGGCAACAGTCCCTCTTCCTCTATTTTTTGAAAAGTTTGAGTAGAATTGGTACTAGTTCTTCTTTAAATGTTTGGTAGAATTCAGCAGTGAAGCCAGCAGGTCTCAGGCTTTTCTTTCCTGGGAGACTTTTTATTTAGAGCTTCGATGTTGTTACTTGTTATTGGTCTGTTCAGGTTTGGGATTTCTTCATGATTCCATGTTGGTAGGTTGTATGTGTCTAGGAATTTATCTATTTCTTCTAGATTTTCCAATTTAAAGGCATGTAGTTGCTCACAGTAACCACTGATGATTCTTTGAATTTGTGGTATCCATTGTAATGTCTCCTTTTTCATCTCTGATTTTATTTATTTTTGTCTTTCCTTTTCTTAGTCGGGCTACAGATTAGTAAATTTTGATTATATTTTCAAAGAAACCAACTTTTCATTTCATTGATCTTCTATGTTGTTTTCCTCATTTCAAGTTCATTTAATTGTTCTGATCTTTATTAATTTCTTTTCTTCTATAATAATTTTGTATTGAGTTTGTTCTTGCTTTTCTAGTTCTCTAAGATGCATCACTGAGTTATTTATTTGAAGGGTCTTTTTGTTTGTTTGTTTTAATGTAGGCATTTACAGCTATCAATTTCCCCCTTAGTACTGCTTTTGCTGTATTCCAAAGATTTTGGTATATTGTGTTTCCATTTTCAGTTGTTTTGAGAAATTTTTTAATTTTCTTCTTAATTTCTTTATTGACCCACTGACTCACTGATCATTTAGGAACATATTGTTTAGTTTCCATGTGTTTTTATAGCTTCCACAATTCCTCTGGTTATTGATTTGTAGTTTTATTTCATTATGGTCAGAGAAGATTCTTGATAGTACTATTATTATTATTAAGATGGAGTCTCACTCTGTTGCCTAGGCTGGAGTGCAGTTGCATGATCTCGGCTCACTGCAACCTCTGCTTCCCAGGTTCAAGTGATTTTCCAGCCTCAGTCTCCCAAGTAGCTGGGATTACATATGTGCACCACCACACCTGGCTGATTTTTGTATTTTTGGTAGAGACGGGGCTTTACCATGTTGGCCAGGCTGGTCTTGAACTCCTGACCTCAGGTGATCTGCCTGCCTCGGCCTCCCAAAGTGCTGTGATTACAGGTGTGAGCCACCATGCCCAGCTAGATTCTTGATATTGTTTCAATTTTTTGAATGTTTTAAGACTAGTTTTGTGACTTATTATATGGTCTGTCATTGAGAATGATCCATGTGTGGGGGAGAAAAAAATGTGCATTCTGTAGCTGTTTGATGAAATGTTCTGTAAATATTAGTTCCATTTGTTCTACTATGCAGATTAAATCTGAAGTTTCTTTGTTGATTTTCTGTGTGGAATATCTGTCCAATGTTGAAAGTGGGCTGAAGTCTCTAACTATTATTGTATTAGGGTATATCACTCTCTTCAGCTCTAATAATACTTGTTTTATATGTCTTGGTGTGCCAGTGTTGAGTGCATATATATTTACAAATGTTAAATCTTCTTGTGGAATTGACCCCTTTATCATTGTACAATGACCATTATTGTGTTTTGTACTTTTCGTCTTTAAATCCGTTTTCTCTAATGTCACTATACATACTCCTGCTCTTTTTTGGTTTATATTGGCATGGAATATCTTTTTCCATCTTTTTTGTTAGTGTATGTTTATCTTTATAGGTGAAATGTGTCTCTTGTAGGCAACAAGTCATTGGGTCGTCTTTTGTTTAATCAGTTCAACCACTCTGTCTTTTGATTGGAGAGTTTATTTTATTTACATTCAATGTTATTATTGATAAGTAGGTACCTACTCCTGCCATTTTGTTATTTATTTTCAATTATTTTGTGGTCTTTTTTTCTGCCTTACTGTCTTCCTTTTAGTGAAGGTGATTTTCTCTGGTGGTATTCTTTAACTTCTTGCTTTTTAGTTTTTCTGTATCCATTGTATGATTTTTGCTTTGAGATTACCATGAGGCTTGCAACTATTATCTTAAAACTGATATTATTTTTTTGAGATGAAGTCTCACTCTGTCACCCAGGCTGGAGTGCAGTGGCACGATTTTGACTCACTACAACCTCCACCTCCTGGGTTGAAGTGATTATCTTGCCTCAGCCCCGCAAGTAGCTGGGATTATAGGCATGCACCACCATGCCCATCCAATTTTTGTATTTTTAGTAAAGACAGGGTTTTGTCATGTTGGCCAGGCTGATCTCAAACTTCTGACCTCAGGTAATCTGCCCGCCTTGGCCTCCCAAAGTGCTAGCCAGGATTACAGGCTTGAGCCACGGCAACCAACCTGATTTTTTAAATGGATAACAATAACACTGATTGCATAAAAAAACATGAAAAAAAAACTAATAAAAACTCTACACTTTAACTTCATCCCCCCATTATTTTAACTTTTTATTGTTTTTCTTTATGTCTTATTTTGCTGTGTCTTGCAAAAATGTTGGAGTTATTATTTTTGATTTGTTCATAATTTATTCTTTCTATTTAGAATAAGAGTAGTTTACACACCACCATTACAGTGTTATACTAGTCTGTGTTTTTCTGTTTACTTACTATTAATATTACCCATGAGTTTTGTATCTTCAAGTGATTTCTTCTTGCTCATTATCATCCTTTTCTTTTAGATTGGAGATTTCCCTTTAGTATTTCTTATAGGACATGAAATCCCTCAGGTTTCGGTTGTGTGGGAAGGGCTTTATTTCTCCTTCATGCTTACAGAATATTTTCACAAGATAAAATATTCTAGAGTAAAAATTTTATTTCCTTCAGCAGTCTAAAGATGTCATGCCACTCTCTCTTGTCCTGTAAGGTTTCTACTGAAAAGTTTGATGCAAGATGTATTGGAGCTTCAATGTATGTTATTTGTTTCTTTTCTCTTGCTGCTTTTAGGATCCTTTCTTTATCCTTAACCTTTTGGAGTTTGATTATTAAATGCCTTGAGGTGATCTCCTTTGGGTTAAATCTGCTTGGTATTGTGTAACTTTCTTGTACTTGAGTGTCAATATCTTTCTCTAGGTTTGGAAAGTTCTCTGATATTATCCATTTGAATATACTTTCTACACCTGTCTCTTTCTCTACCTCCTCTTTAAGGCCAGTAACTCTTTTTTGTTGCTGTTTTTGAGATGGAATCTTGCTCTGTTGCCCAGGCTGGAGTGCAGTGGCATGGTCTCAGCTCACTGCAACCTCTGCCTCCTGGGTTCAAGTAATTTTCCTGCCTCAGCCTCCTGAGTAGCTGGGACTAGAGTCATGCACCACCGCATCCAGCTAATTTTTTTTTTTTTTTGTATTTTTAGTAAAGATGGGGTTTCACCATGTTGGCCAGAGTGGTCTCAAACTCCTGACCTCGTGATCTGCCAACCTCGGCCTCCAAAAGTGCTGGGATTACAGGTGTAAGTCACTGCACCTGGCAAGGCCAGTAACTCTTATATGTGCCCTTTTGAGGCTATTTCCTAGATCTTGTAGGCATGCTTCATAGTTTTTTATTCTTTTTTCTTTTGTCTCCTCTGACTGTATTTTTAAATAACCTGTCTTCAAGCTCACTAATTCTTTTGTCTGCTTGATCACGTGTGCTATTAAGAGAATCTGATGCATTATTCAGCATGTCAGTTGCATCTTTCCACTATAGAATTGTTGGATTTATCTGATAAAATTCTGAATTCCTTCTCTGTGTTATCTTGAATTTCTTTGATTTTCCTCAAAACACCTTTTTTGAATTATCTCTCTGAAACATCATATATCTCTCTTTCTCCAGGATTGGTCCCTGGTGCCTCATTTAGTTCATATGGTGATGTCATATTTTCCTGGATGGTATTGATATTTATAAGTGTTCATCGGTGTCTGGGCATTAAAGAGAGTTAGATCTTTATTGTAGTTTTCACTGTCTGGGCTTGTTTTTCCCTATCCTTATAGGGAAGACATTCTGGGAATTTGAAGGGACCTGGGCTCCAAGTCTAATAATGCTGTAGTTTTTGCAGACTCATAGAGGTACCTCTTTGGTAGTCTTGGATAATATCTGGAAGAATTCTTGGAATCACCAGGCAGAGAGTATGCTCTTTTCTCTTGCTTTCTCCCAAACAAATGAAGTCTCTTTTTCTATGCTGAGCCGTCTGCAACTGGGGGTGTGGTGATGCAAGCACCTCTGTGGTCACTACCACTGGGACTTTGCTGGGTCATTCCTGAAGCCAGCACAGTTCTGGACCTTGCCCATGGCCTTCTCTTCACGGTGGCAAGTTCCTATAAGCCCAGTGATGCTTTCTTAGAGCCAGGGATTATTCTATTCTACTGTGTCTAAGCTTGCCCTCAAACCACAATACAAAGTCCTTCCCACTGTTCTCTTCCCTTTCCACAGGCAGAGGAGCCTCTCCCTGTGGCCAGCAGTACACCAGTCCATGGGGGGTTTCTGCCAGGCCACCGCTTATGTTCCCTTAAAGCCCAAGAACTCTTCCATCAGCCTGTGGTGAACGCAGCCAGGCTTGAACTCACCCTTTATGGCAATGGACTCCCTCTGGCCAAGGGCATGTCTAGAAATGCTGTCCAAGAGCCTAGGTGTGAACTCAGGAACCCCAAAAGATTGCTTGTTGCTCTACCCCACTGTGGCCAAGCTGGTATCTAGGGTGCAAGACAAAGTCCCTTTTACTGTTCCCACTGCTTTTCTCAAGCAGCAGGAGTTTTGCCCTATAACCACCACTGCTGATAATGCGCTGAGTTTCCCCTGAAGCCAGCACATCTCAGAGGCTCACTAAGACCTTTGTGTAGTACCTGGGTATCACTGCTGGTTATTCAGAGCCCAAGGACTCTTCAGTTAACAGGTGATAAATGCTGACAGGACTGCATCCTTTCCTTCAAGGCAGGAGGTTCCCTTCTGACCCAGGATGTGTCTAGAAATACCATGTCAGAGCTAAGGCTTGGAATGAGACCTTCTTGAATACGCCCAGTGCCCTATCCTACTGTGGCTGAGCTGGTATCTATGATGCGACAAAAAGTCTTCTTTATTCTTCAGTCTCCTCTTGCTAAGCAGAAAGTAGGAGTCCCTTTCATTGTTATGAGCCGCACCGCCTGGGGTAGGGGGTGGCATGATGCTAGCACTCCCGTAGCCTCACCAGCTAGTGTCTCCTTAGGACACATGCCACTCTGTTCACTGGCTCTAAGTCCAGCCTAGCACAAGGAGTTCCCTAGGAATTGCAGACCTTCTTTCCTAGACTGCTTTTCAAGTGTATCAAAGATCCTAGAGCACTTTAGCTTGTGGTGGCAAGGCTTGCTGGGAAACCCAAGTTCCAACAACTGGGAAGGCAGATTCCCCTCCGACTAGGGCTGGTCCAAATGCTCCTTCTGTGCGTGAGTGCTGGCTGAGTTCAGCATTGCTTTATTTACTGTGACAGGGTAGCACTGAGTTCAATGTAAAGTCTCCCAGTCACTGCTCTCTGTCTTCCCAAAATGCACATATTCTTTCTCCATACCTCATGGCCACAACCAGGGGCTGGGGAAAGGGTGGCATCTGTGATGCAAGACTGTCTTTTCTGCCCTCCTCAATGCTTCTTTCCAGGTTATGACGTTAAAGCTGTGTACTATGATTGCTTACCTGATTTTTAGTTCTTGTGATGGTGCTTTTTTGTGTGTAGATGAAATGTGGTATTGCAGCGGGGGAAATGATGAGTGTAGGCTTCTATTCCATCATCTTGCTCTGCCTTCTCTTTACAACTGTGGCAATATTCGTTGCAGAAAAGTGTGAATTGTCCTTTTACTTTAAGCCTATGCTGAAAATGAGAGAGACAATTCTCATTCCATATCTAATACAATGAGTGGAAACTGGAAAGCTAATTGGTAAAAGGAGTGAGAATAAAATAAGATATCTTACCATATTTTATCCACCTTACCTACTTTATATTCTCTAAATATCTGCAGAGCATTTATACAGGAACCTGGAGGTAATGGAAGGGCAATATACTTGTATGTATGAACATATGCAGGAGAGATTTTCAGATGAAGAGGTAACTGATGGTCATTGTTGAATGGGTCAGTTCTTTAGGTGTAGTAGGAGTCTAAATGAGACAAGTAGCCCCTTTAATGATGAGACAGTTAATCCAGATGTTTCAACAAAGACGGGGGTGGTTTGTTTTGTACAGAAAAATAGTTAAATGACTAGAATACTGGGAGGCAGTACCCATTTTGGAATTGTAGCAGGTGAATCTGACTTAGGCCCATCCAGCTAGGATAAAAGCTGGCTATAAACATGTGTAGGACAATGTTAAGGTGCTGTTTGCAAGTGTTTCATGTGTGCATAATAGAATACAATTTGATGCTCACCAAGTCCATTTATTTTATTTTCTTATGATGAATCATTTACACGTGGTCATTCAAAGATGCTTTGTTTCCATTAGATATGTTTATAAAAGCATGATTTTATAATAATCTGAATTAGAATGACCTGGGAGCATGTTAAAAGTAAAATATTCCTTTAGGTGGCTCTTGGATCCACAATAAGAAATATCTATCTCTTTAATTCCTTTTTGCCAATATGCTACTTTGTATGTAATACTTCTGTAATGAAAGACATTTTTAGACCAAACTGTCATTGGGCATTGGAAAAGAACAAAAACGATGGCAGTTTTTCTATATTCTGATAAAGTGAAGTTAAAGTGAGACCAGATTAAAAGATACAATTCAGTTTCACACAGAAAGTAAGGCTTGTGGTAGTAAAGTTAGACATTTTCAGAAAATGCAAATGAATTTATTTATGTCTGAAAATGAAGAGGAAAAACAAACCTCCATGTTTCCTATTTTACACATT
Organism: Hylobates moloch; assembly: GCF_009828535.3. Classification (NCBI taxonomy): domain Eukaryota; kingdom Metazoa; phylum Chordata; class Mammalia; order Primates; family Hylobatidae; genus Hylobates; species Hylobates moloch. The sequence goes on from NW_026652282.1 coordinate 75,753,482, forward strand.
CATCTAGTTTAAAAAACTATAAATATACTAGCGCATCTTTAATAATACAATTTTTTTCTCAGTGTGCTTCAATACTCACTTTTATGTTATGTGAAAAAAATTTGTTCTATTCATTCACCTATTGACCACTCAATTTAGCTTATAGGAAAATATAGATATTTGTGTGAAACTACAGTTATAGAGACAGAAATCAGAGATGGAAACAATGCAACAGATCATTTCATTTTTTAACAGTCAATATTTTTTCACATAATACACTTTGAGAATTTTTCTTACCCAATATTTAATTTCATGAGTAATGAATCATTTATTAATTTGTAAAATGTTAATTCCAGCTGAAATTGTCATTTTATTTTCTGTATTTAGATAAATTACTTTTCTTTTTTTGTTTTCCTTTCTTAATATTATTCCATCACTCAAAATTCTATCTATCCTGGGGTTAAAAGCAATGTGTGTGCTATATCACATACAGAGAATTTACCGACAATAGCAGCCTTTCTAAGCCCTGTCTCTGTAACTAACCACTCCATGGGTATAGAGCTTGCAGGTAAAAATTGATATAAGGAATGAAGCAAAACAAAGTTGCACAATATTTGCATAGGGATACTTTTATTCTTAGTAGTAATTACACAGAGGGATTGTGTTCTCCTTCTTGCAATGCTGGATTCTAGATTCAAAAATACTTGAAATGCTTTTTCTGATTTCTACCTGCATCTCATAGAGGCCTCTATTGGAATTCTATAAAAACCAGCAGTGGTATTTCCATAGGTCAGTGAATCTCTGAAACTCTTAGTGTTCAGGAAACTCATCTGAGGCTCTTGAAAGCATGTTGATTTCAAGGTTCCACAGCTAGAAACAGCAATTTGGCAGGTCAGAAGTAAAGTTCAGGAAACTACGTTGTTAACAGGTACCTCAGCACCTTTGAATGCAGGTGGTTTTTGAACTTAGCTTTGAGAAACACTGATTTCAGCTATGCCTACCCTGAGCAAATACCTAGTATGGGATTTTTATTTGAATGGACAAATCATATTCACCTCTGTGGCATACAGTGTGTTGAATTGAAACAAGCAAAATGAGCTTTCATAAAGTGACTCAGGCTAGGTATTATTTTAACGACTTTTTACAAACTATGTGAGCAATCTTCAGTTTGTTCAAGGGTATTTTAGTTTTCTTGGACTTAAATAAAGTTTCCTTTTCAGAATCATTCTGCTTCTTCAAAAGAAAAACTAGCCAGATCCACAAAATTCACTTGTAAGAACTGAACAAGTTTCAATTACCTTTTTAATCTGATTAAATCCTCACAAAAATTCAGTGTGAATAACTATCACCTTTTCATTTTACACATGGGGAAATTGAGCTCTATTATGATCAATTTCCCCTAGACATGCATTTAGTAAGCACAAATCCTGCCTCAAATATGTTTACTTCAGACCATAACTTGTTTTCTTTCCACTGTACTAGGCAGTAGTGTACAAAAACATCAAGCATAATACCTAGAGGCTATGGAAAGGTACTTCTTGTTGGTATGCCATGCCTTAATAAGAAAATGAAGGTATAGTAAGACTTCGGTAAAATTAATTGCATTGGAAGAGATGCTTGAAGTCTCCTTGTGATTGCAGTTATTTATCTGAGTGGGCATGGGAGAGATAGAGAAATTGGTAGTAAAAGATAAAGAGAAAAAATTCCGTGTAAGGAAATATGTTAGCTGCTAGCCCAAACATTCTTTCAATGACAGCAGGTTTATGGTCTCTAAAAAAGGTCTTGCATCATTTTACTTGAATTCTTTTTATAACATTATGCATGTCTCTGAGAGAAAACCAATGAGAGACCACAGCAATTTTTTGTAATTGTTATGATCAAGTGAAGATGTGCCAAACTTCCTAGTGCAATGTAGTGAGAGGCCAATGTTTATCACCCAGAAAGGGAAGCAAAAGACTCAGCTATAGTTTATTCAGAAATGCTTCCAGTAAGGTCTGTGATCGATTACATAGTTTCTCTGTTGGGTTTTACTGAGATCAAACTTTGATGCTCACAATGTAGAATAGACGTGTTAAATGGGTTGGAACAGGATCAGAATCATAAAGGCGTGATTACACCAAAAGGGACAAATAAGCAAAATTCCATAGCTTTTGTGGGACTGAGGGTACCCTCATCAAATATGTAAAATCTTCCAGTTATGTTATTTCAGTAAATCCAAATTAAGTCATTTATTTTTAATGGCATTTGGCTTTTTTGTTTCCTGACAGTTAACACAATATTCTGAGTTGAATACATAAATACAATAAAATTGACTTCTGCCCAGCTGGGTTTATTCCAAATTTCTAGATTCTCAGTTTTTATTTTCTGGCACCAAAAATACATAAAAAATCTTTGTGTATTCAAATGATCTCTTAAACACTAAGTTAGATCTAGCATGTTGGAAGTATGTGTTAAAAATCATTTGTGAAGAATGTACTTATTTGATAAACAAAGCTTTCTTCACTTGAAATATTGGAAATAATTTCTGAGTTCCAAAACACTGACGTTCAGTGAACATCGCCTTTCATTACTTTTGTTAATACATCTTTTTATACACATCATTTGTACAACAAAACTGTATAGCATCTATCATGGGCCAAGCATTGTGCTAGGTGTCAGGAAATAATGGGGAGCAAGAAAAAAATGATATTGGCCTTCACAAAGTTTATATTAACTTTGAGGACAAAGAGGTAAGCCAGCCCCATAGTCACAGTAAACTTTGAAGATAACCTGATTTTTTTTTCATAGCCTTCACATGATACCCGGAAAGTAGTAGGCAATCAGTGTATACCTGTTGCATGAATAGAGGACAACACAGTATAGCTGAAGGAACACCCGAGCAGACGTAAGGAAATATTAATCCTAGCTTTAACTCTATTGTTGAATGACCATGTAGTATATGCAAAATTGTTTCCACCTCATGAACTTCAGTTTGCTTTAATGTAGAATTAGTCAACATTATGAAATTTATTTCATGCTACTTCCAACAATATATAACCATATAATACTGAAAATACCATTTTCTTTTTTAATTTTTTTTTTTTTTTTTTTTTTT